>NC_080171.1:11730051-12030051 GCF_950295315.1 Erinaceus europaeus | reverse complement strand
ATGGTGATGATGATGTTGATGATGAGTGATTGTGAGATGGTGATGGTGATGAGTGATAGTGATATGGTGATGATGATGGTGGTGATGATGTTGATGATGAGTGATTGTGAGATGGTGATGGTGATGAGTGATAGTGATATGGTGATGATGATGCTGGTGATGATGATGGTGGTGATGATGACGTGGTAATGATGATGTTGATGATGAGTGATGGTGAGATGGTGATGATGATGATGATGGTGGTGATGATGATGATGGTGGTAATGACGTTGATGACGATAATTGATGGTGATGGTGATGATGAAGATGATGGCAATGATTGATGGTGATGGTGATGATGATGGCAAGTTTTGAGATGGAGAGAAATGTCACGAATCATGTGCCAAGATCTCCAATAAACAAACAGAGCTTAGTATATGGTGATGATGTGTAAGAGAGCCTGGAAACTACAGATTTAAATAAATGAGGGAATGTAAGTGGGAAATCACTCAACAAAATAAAAGCAGGGACCCAGGAGTACAATGGAGAAAGGTGGGTTAGCCAAAGAAAGAAGAAGCTTAGATTAGTCAAGAAGCAAGTGGGAGAAATGGAGAGTCAGGTCTGGCTTTTCTATGATAAAGAATTTTGATCTGTAGAGACAGCATAATGGTCATGCAAACAGACTCTCTTGCCTGAGGCTCTGAGACCCCAAGTTTAGTTGCCAACACCACCATCAGTCAGAGCTAAGCAGTGCTCCAGAAAACAAAAACTATAAAAAAGGAAGGATTTCTGAGATCAGAGGCCTGGCTAGAAGATAGCCCTTCCCCAGTCAAACATGTCTCCATGGCACCATAACAGGCCACTTCCCATGCAATGTCTTTCTGGCCTCAGGGAAACCATAAGGTTTGCGGGAGATTTGCAAACATATTTCCAGAGCCTTCCCCTTGACTCCCGATACTCAAAAATACATTCTTAGCTCATCCCACATTAATTTTTTTATCCAAAATAAATCTTGCAATTAAAAAAATCAACTCTCAATCTTTTTAAATATGCTAAATTAAAATGTGCAAAAACAGCTATTATCTTCTTCCTTTAAAGAGAAACAGAGATGCCTTTACATCTGCTTTTTCATATTTCATAGGAGAAAAAAAAAACGGAACAAATGATGTGATTGAAGCCAAGGTTGTCTATAAAGTGTGAAAGCACTTACGTTCCTTTCCCAGGAGCCAGGGCTAACACTAGGAGGGAGAGGAAATTAGCATGACAGTTTTACTTAAATTACAAGATGGGTGAAGGCCTTACCAAAGATGGTTTCTCTGCATCTCCAGTGACAACGAATGGTTTTTCAAGACCAAGGTCATTCTCTTTGTTATTTAGACAGTCTCCAAGAAGATGATAGTCTATTCTCCTGGGATCTGCGTGAGGTGCTGAAATGACAAAGACCCAGGGGTTTAGAAAATGTGGGATCCAAAAGTGCTCTCAGTCCCTCCACATTTTGTAATTTTAAATGTGTCTCCATTTAAAAAGAATCTGAACCTGAGGCACAGTGCTGCTATGAAGAACATGAAATGGTTATGAGGAAGAACTGGGTAGTGGCAAGTGGCAGCTGCCATGTTTATTTAGCACCCGGGTAAATTCTCCTAGATGCTTCTGCCCTTGCAGAAGGAAGCCCGATTAAGGCAGCAGAGTATAACGGGGCAGAAAACTTGGGGCAACAGGAATCACAACAGATGGGGAACCTTTCCCTTCCATCACTATAACTGTCGCTTTTCAAATAGTTGAGAAACATTCAGAGTGGGAGTCAGGAAACACATGTTTGCAGCTGGGGATGTGGCCCAGCAGACAGAATGCAGGATTTGCACGTGCAGGCTTGACCAATAGCCGCACATGTGTCAGAGCAGTGCTTCAGTCCTCCACCCCTCTCTCTCACTTAAAAAAATAATTATCTTTATTTATTTATTGGATAGAGACATCCAGAAATCGAGAGGAAAAGGGCTCATAGAGAGGGAGAGAGACAGACAGACACCTGCTGCAACACTGTTTCACCACTCATGAACATTCCCCCTACAGGTGGGGAGCAGGGTAACAGACCTGGGTCCTCACGCATTGTAACAAGTGTGCTCAACCAGGTGTGCCACCACCCGCCTCCTCTCTCTCTCTCTCTCTCTCTCTCTCTCTTTCTCTCTCTCTTTCTCTCATATTAAATAGGTAGGTAGGTGAGTAACTGTGAATACATGAATAAATTAGTTAACTAATGTCTCTTTTTAAAAAGGGAAGCATGTCGCTGTTAGATTTTTCTTTATGATCTAATCAAGAAACAAAAAATCCCATCATGGAGCGAGGCAGCAGCAGGCAGGAGGTGGGTCACCCAGTGGAACAAGCAATGCACCACACAGCAGGACCCTGGTTTGAGCCCCAGGCTGTCACTTGGGTGCACCTTGCAAAGGGGAAGCTTCCCGAGTTGTGGAGCTGTGCTGTGGTGTCTCTCCTTCTCCCTCTCTGTCTCTCATCCTCTATCTGCTGAGAAAAAGAAAACAGAGTCCACTGGGAGCAGTCAGTCATGAGGTGCAAAGCCCCAGTAGACTCCCAGTGGCAAAAAATAAAAATAAAAGATAGTATATATCAAAGCACATAGAAAAAAAAAAAAAAAGCACATATGCTTCTATGTGTCTCCCACACATAGAAGCATACACGTGCAGATGTATATGCATCTGTATACACACATAAATGCATGTATTCTCCTGCATATATTTTGCATGTGTGTTTAAGACAGTTCCTATTATACTCAATTCCTGCTGTACATCTCTGTCTGGTTCCTAACAGTTCCTCAAACTCAAAGCCCAAAGAGGAGAAAGAAATTCAGCGGTTTAAAGCAACATTTTGTTTCTCACAACTCTGTGGCTTGGCTGCATGGTTCTTGCTTCCTGCAGCTGCCTTTAGCTGACAGGTCTGCTGGGGGCTGGGCTCAGCCAGGGCTGTTGACTGGAAAACTCCTTCCCACCACAAAGCCTTGGGTACCATGGCCTCAAGGCACTATTCTGAGAAGCACTGCAGGATTTTGAAAACAAGAAGCCACAAAACTTCTTGAAGTCTGGGGGCCAGGTGGTGGCGCACCCGGTTAAGCACACACATTACAATGTTCAAGGACCCAGATTCAAGACCCTGGTCCCCATCTGCAGGGGGAAAGCTTCACGAGTGGCGAAGCAGGGCTACAAGTGCCTCTTTGTCTCTCTCCCTCTCTCCCTCTCCCTCCCCTCTCAATTTCTCTCTGTCTCTACCCAAATATATATTTCTTGAAGTCTAAACTCTGGAGCCATACAGTGTCCCTTCAGCTACATTCTATAGGGCAAAGTAAGTCACAGGGTCCGTCTGGGCGCAAAAGAGAGAAACAGACTTCATCTGATGAAAGCAAAGAAGTTTTAGTGCAAAGGGCTTGCAAGTTAGGAGCTACTATTGTAACTAACTTCGGAAAAGATCTGCCTCATTTGATTCTAGTCTTTCTTCTTCCTTCCTTGTTTCTTTCCTTCCAGTTCATCAAATTTATAATTGCGAAGCACTTACAATGAGCCAAGTCCTATTCTAGGTGCCAGGGCTCATACACTCATGAGAGGGACATGCAAGACTTTGACCCATGAAGAACTTGAAATCTGGTGGAAGTAAGTAAATGAATGAGTTTATTTCAGCAAGAGAGTACGAGCTAAATTAAGACTTGTGGGGGTCGGGCAGTAGCACAGTGGGTTAAGTGCACATGGCGCAAAGTGCAAGGGCGACCGGTGGAAGGATCCCCATTGGAGCTCCCAGCTCCCCACCTGCAGGGGGGGTTGTTTCATGGGTGGTGAAACTAGTCTGCAAGTGTCTGTCTTTCTCTTCCCCTCTCTGTCTCCCCTTTACTCTCCATTTCTCTCTGTCCAACAACAACGACATCAATAACAACAATAATAACCACAACAATGATTTTTTTTTTTTTTTTTTTTTTTTTAAAGGGCGGGGGTCAGGCGGTGGCGCAGTGGGTTAAGCGCATGTGGCGCAAAGCGCAGGGACCCGCGTAAGGATCCCGGTTCGAGCCCCTGGCTCCCCACCTGCAAGGGAGTCGCCTCACGCGCGGTGAAGCAGGTCTGCAGGTGTCTATCTTTCCCTCCCCCTCTCTGTCTTCCCCTCCTCTCTCCATTTCTCTCTGTCCTATCCAACAACGAATTGCGTCAACAAGGGCAATAGTAATAACCACAATGAAGCTACAACAAGGGCAACAAAAGGGGGAAAAATGGCCTCCAGGAGCGGTGGATTCATGGTGCAGGCACCGAGCCCAGCAATAACCCTGGAGGAGGAAAAAAAAAAAAAAAGGGCAACAAAAAGGAAAAAAAGAAAGACTTGAGGTTGGGGACCCGGTGGTGGCACACCTAGCTGAGTGCACGTGTTACAGTGTATGTGTGCACAAGGACAATGGTTTGAACCCTCAGTCCCCACCTGCAGAGGGACAGCTTTGCAAGTGGTGAAGCAGTGTTGCAGATGTCTGTCTGTCTCTCCTCTCTGTATCACCCCCTTCCCTCTCAATTTCTGGCTGTCTCTATCCAACAAATAAAAATAAAAACAAATTTTTTAAAGAAGATTTGAGTGTGGAGATGAGTAAGAAAGAGAGAAAGAGAGAGAGAGACTACTTTAGACCAGGGAGACTAAACAGCCTCTTGAAAGAGGCTAAAATGGGTTTGAGCTAAAATGGGTTCAGCAATCCAAGTGCTAAAACCCTGAGGCAGGAGTGGATCTGGGTTTGACTTCAGCAAAGTGAGCCGGTAGAGACTGGCCAAGCCTGTGCATTCTTTATGCGTTGCAAACTCCATCCACCTTTCGGCCTTTACTGTCGTGCTCAAACTCCTTCTTTTCCCTCATTCTCAGATTCATTGGGACTCAAATCCAGATAGCTGGTTCTTCTAAAATCTCTCAGGTTAGGGGGCTGAGCAGTGGTTCACTAGGTAGAATGCATATGCATTGCCATGTGCAAGGACCCGGGTTGAAGTCCTGGATTCCCCCCTGCTGGGGGTGAGCTTCATGAATGGCAAAGCAGTGCTGCAACTCTATCTCTATCTCTATCTCCCTCTCTCTATCCAAAAAGAGAAAAAAAAAAAAAAAAAGGCCACCAGGAGCAGTGAATTACTTGTGCAGGCACCCAGCTCCAGGGATAAGCTTGGTGAGAATTAAAAACAAATAAATCAATAAATAAATCCTCTCAGGTTAGTATCTTCTTTTCCACACCCACTTCCACTCTCCTTGGTATCTCTTTCCTCCATGTTGGTTTCACTCTACTGCCTGCCTCTGGTTTCTTCCCGTTTCAACCCATTCCTCAAAAAACTTTCTGAAAAACCTCTTGAAGATATACCTCAGACACTATCAGTGGCTCCCTGTCACCACCGAATGGAATCCTACCTCTTAGCTCCTCTTTGGAAGTCTACACAATCTCATAATATGCCCCCCCCCCCGCCACCTGTCTATTTTTGGGGCCCATCTCCCCACTCTGAATCTAGACTATATACTGAGAAGGCCATTCTTCTGACTTTGAAATAGTTCTCCTCTCCTAACATGCAGGTAAAATGATTCACAAAGCCATAATCTGTGGTTAATCTTTCAGTCTGTTTGGAAAGCAAATGTTTTTCAATCCAGCTATTCTGCAAGGCAGATAATTGGGACAGAAAGGAATCAAGCTGAAGACTTAGGAGGGAAGAGAGAGGTCTGGTGCTGGAGATAAGGATATACTTTTAAGTCTGAACCTGAAGGGAGAAGGTTTTGAGAATAATAAAATGCCTCATGAGTGGAGATGGAGAGAAAAAAATAATAAAGAGTTACTGATGGAAAGTGAGGTGATAGATAAAAGAAAAAAAATATATATCCACAGAATTCCAGAGTCAGAAATTACTGTGGAGGTCACCAAGTCCTACTTTTCATCACATAGAAAGTGTGACAGTGACAGAGAGGCAATGTCTAATTCACAAAGGCCAGCAGCAAGTTACTTCCTATTCATCCCCCACCCTCTTTAGGGTGAAATAACCTCAAAGAGTCAGGCCCAGAAACAGGGAATCCAGTGTTGGTTTTGAATGTAGGAAAAAGTTTAAAGGAGGGGAGATTTCTCTGCATCCCGTGGGCTTGCCCTTCCCCTGGCATGCAATGGACATGCCCAGGTCCAAAGGGTCTGGGTGAGAGACAGAGGTTCCTTATCTTCAGCTCTGCCCATATGACACGTGGAGGAGCTGATGGGAAGCCAACCAAGTCCATTTATTGAACTGCTACAGTAAGAGAATCAGATAAACTAGGCAGCCAGGGCAAGGAAATGCTTGGACAGATAACATAAGGGTGACCAAGAGAAAAAAATCAACTCCCGGAAGCCAATCTTCTGGTCTTCTAGAACTAAAAATAGCCATAGTATCAAGATCTTCTTAAACAAGTTTCACATCCATCACATCAAATTCTCCACCCAACATGTCCATGAGTTAAGTACTGTTTTCACTATTTCAGGATGAGGAAATGAGAAGCCGAGGACACTCAAGGTAACATAAGCTCCTAAGTACTAAAGTTGAAATATAGACACAGGCCTTGTAGTTTCCAGTCCATATGACTAATGCCACAATAGTTCAGTCTTATGGATGAAATGAAATTCTGACATAAACATGATGAACCATGGAGATAATTTTTTTTTCCTCCAGGGTTATTGCTGGGCTCGGTGCCTGCACCATGAATCCACCCCTCCTGAAGGCCATCCCCCCCCCCTTTTGTTGCCCTTGTTGTTGTAGCCACTTTGTGGTTATTATTATTACCATTGTTGATGTTGTTCGTTGTTGGATAGGACAGAGAGAAATGGAGAGAGGAGGGGAAGACAGAGAGGGGGAGAGAAAGACACCTGCACACTCACTTCACCGCCTGTGAAGTGACTCCCCTGCAGGTGGGGAGCCGGGGGGGTTGAACTGGAATCCTTACGCCGGTCCTTGCGCTTTGAGCCTCATGCACTTAACACACTGCGCCACCGCCCGACCCCCGAACCCTGGAGATATTAAGCTAAGTGAATTAAGCCAGGTTCAAAAAGGACAAAAACCATAGGATTCTACTTACATGAGCTACCCAGAGTCATGGCATTCAGAGGCAGAAAGTAAAGTGTTGGTTGCCAGGACTAGTTAAAGGAAGACAACAACATAGTTTAATAGTTACCAAATTTCCAGTAGGAAAATAAGGGCATCCTGGATTTTTTTTGTTTGTTTGTTCATTTCTTTTTGTTGTTGTTGTTGTTTTTTTAAACCGGAGCACTGCTTAACTCTCGCTTATGGTGGAATGGGGGATTGAACCTGGGACTTAAAAGCTTCAAGTAAGAACGTCTTTTTGCATAAGTATTATGCTATCTATCCCTGAACCCTGGAGGTTGATAATGAGTAATATGGTAAATGTTATGAAAAATCTACCACAATAAATTATTATTTAAAAAAATTTTTAATTTATTTTTATGAAGAGAGAGAGAGACCTGCAGCATTGCTTCACCACTTGGGAAGCTTCCCTCCTGCAGATAGGGATCGGGGGCTTGAACCTGGGTCCTTGAGCATTGTAACATGCGTGCTCAACCAGGTGCGCCACCACCCGACCCCAGTAAATTATTTTGACATGCAACATTATATACACAGATGTGTACAGAATGTATAAGTTTAATAAAATAAATTCTGTAACTAAAGGCTAACATTTATTGTTAAATGATTATCTCACCATTGGTATTTTTAATGGAGGTAAAAAAAAATTACCACACATTTTAAAGGTTACAACTGAATGATATTTGATGCATTCACAATATTGTTTAACCATCAACTCCATCTAGTTCCAAAACATTTTACCACCTCAAGAAGAAACCCAGTACATATTGAACAGTCACTTCTCAGTCACTCCTTACAGCCCCTGGCAAACACTGATCTGCCACCAGATTCCAGAGTCTCCCGTTTTGGACATTTCATAATGATGCAATCACACAAAATGTGATCTGTGCTGTGTGATTTCTTCCACTTCACATCATGTTCTCATAGTTCATCTGCGTTGACCTGTGTATCAGTACTTCACTACTTTTTATGACTGAGAAGGATTTTTATTGTATGGATAGAGGACATTTTGTTCACCAATCCAGCAGGCCATAATTATTTGGGGTGGTTCCTGTCCTTTAGCAATTGAGATGTGGATACCTGTTTTCAGTTCTTTTGAATATATACCTGGGAATGAAACAGTTGGTTCATATGGTAACTCTCTGCTTAGCCTTCTGAGGAACCAGCAAGTTGTAACTTTATTTTCTTGTTTTTTGAATATTTTTTTAATTATCTTTATTTATTTATAGGATAGAGACAGCCAGAAATCTAGAGGGCAGGGGGTGATAGAGTGGGAGAGAGACAGAGTAACACATGCAACACTGCTTCAACACTTGCAAAGCTTTCCCCCTGCAGGCAGGGAGAAGGAGCTCGAACCCAGGGCCTTGTGCACTGTAACCTGTGCACTCAACTAGGTGTGCCACCACCTGGTCCAGAACCAGCAAGTTGTTTACACTTGATCTGTTGAAAAAAAAATTTTTTAATTTCTTTATTGAGGGATTAATGGTTTACAATTGACAGTCAAATACAATAGTTTGTCCATTTATAACATTTCCCCATTTTCCACATAACAATTCAACCCCCACTAGGTCCTCCTCTTGTTTCAAAAATCTTACCAGTAATAGTTTTGTTTTAGGCAACCTTGGTTTACATGCCTATAACTATTTTATTTTACCCCACCGTTACCCTCACCACAGTCTGTTGAACCGCAGTCTACCACTGGCCACACCCCCACAGCCTCTGTTGGCCTCAGTGGTACAATGGTGGAACTCCACAGTCTTCACTGGACTTCGCTTATTTCCCTGGCTTTGTTTGTTTTGCCTCTGTGGATGAGGTTATTCTGTATCTTCATTTCATATGAGTCCCTTTAGTAGTTCTTTTTTTAATACTTTTATTTTTTTTTTTTTGCCTCCAGTGTTACTGCTGGCCTCGGTGCCTGCACTATGAATCCACTGCTCCTGGCGGCCATTTTTCCCATTTTATAGCCCTTGTTGTTGCCATTATTATTATTGTTGTTGGATAGGACAGAGAGAAATGGAGAGGAAAGGGGAAGACAGAAAGAGGGACAGAAAGACAGACACCTGCAGACCTGCTTCACCGCCCTGTGAAGCGACTCCCCTGCAGGTGGGGAGCCGGGGGCTCGAACTGGGATCCTCTTCCCGTCCTTGAGCTTCACACTATGTGTGCTTAACCCACTGCGCTACCGCCTGACCCCCTTAATATGTTTTTTTTTAACTTTATTTGTATGATTTGATAGGACAAAGGAAAAACTTAGAGGGGAAAGGGATAGAGAGGGAAAGAGACAGAGAGACAACTGCATCACTGCTTCACCACTCACGAAGCTTCCAACCTACCTGTGGGTGCCGGGACCCTAACCCAGATCCCCTGCACTATAATGTGTGTGCTTAATGAGGCGCTCCAGCGCCCAGCACCCCACCCCCCTTTAGTATTTCCTATGGGTCTGGTTTAGTGGAAATGAATTCCATCAGCTGTTGCTTCTCATTGTACCTTCCTTAATTTTTTAACATTTAAAAAATTCACAAGTGGGGGAGCCTCTGTTTAAGCACACACATTACAGTGCACAAGGACCCAGATTCAAGCCCCTGGTCCCCGCCTACGGGGGGAAAGCTTCACGAGTGGTGAAGCAGGGCTGCAGGTGTCCCTCTGCTCCTCTCCTCTCCCTCTCTTTCTCTTCTTCCCCTCTCAATCTCTCTCCATCTCTCTAAAAAAAAAAAAAAAAAAAACTCATGTGGCAGGGAGTAGATAGCATAGTGGTTATGCAAAGACACTATCATGCCTGAGGCTCTGAAGTTGCAGGTTCAGTCCTACCTACCACCATAAGCCAAAGCCAAAACTAAGCACTGCGTTGGTTAAAAGTAAAAATAAAATAAAATGAAAATTTCACATGAAAGATATATTCAGTGAGATGTTTACTTTTCTAACAGTTTTGATCCTACATCACATAGCTTGCAGAGTTCAAAAACTGAAGTGTCTTTCAGTTACAAAAGAGGAAAGTGAGGCCCAGGTAGCAGTGTGGGTGAATATGGGTGAGCCAGAAACTTAGAAACAGGGGCTGAGGAGGTGGCCTCATGGTTATGCAAAAAAAAAAACCCAGAAACTCAAGCCTGATGCTCTGAGGTCCCAGGTTCAATCCCCAGAACCACCATAAGCCAGAGCTGAGCAGTGTTCTGGTCTCTATATTTGTATCTCTTTTCATTAAAATAAGTAAGGTATTCAATAAAATTGCTTTAAAATTTTTAAAGACAGGGCAGAGGACACATCCTCCTCTTGGAGTTTTCTTGCTTGTCACTCTGCCTCTGTCACACCTCTATAGTATTTTAGCCATCTTGGACTGCCAGACACACCACCAAAGATCAGAGGGCTTAAACAAGAGAAATGTGTTTCTGTAAAGTTCTGGAAGCTGAAGTGAAAGATCACAGTGCCTACTAGTTAAATTTCTGTTGATGGCCCTCTTTCCTGAAGAAGAAAAAAAAAAGAGAGAGAGAGAGAGAGAGAGAAAAGTGTTTGTTTGTTTGTTTTGTTTACCAGAGCACTGCTCGGCTCTGGTTGGAGGGGTGGTGGACGGAGGGGAGGGGTTGCACTGGGGATTGAACCTGGGCCTTGACAGAGCCTCAGGCATGAGAGTCTGTTTGCATAACCATTGTGCTATCTACCCCCACCTTTCCTCCCTCTTCTTAAAAGTTCATTGGTCCTATCAAACAAGGACCCCTCCCCTGCCCCAATGACCTTAAATTGAACCCTAGCCTGATCTCAGTCTGTCCTGAGGACTTACTAGACTCATCCCATTCACTTAGGATAATCTTTCTACTTTAAGGTCATCTGATTAGCAATGCTAATTATACCCCCCACGTTAATTCTTCTTTCTCCTGTAACTTAATACCTTTACAGATTCTGGAGATTGGGGCACAGACATGGGGGGGGCATTATTCTGTCAACTTTAATGCTCAACATACATCTGATAAGTTCATAAAATCACTTAATTTCACTTACTTAGCAACTTCCTAAAAATCATTTTATAGATGAGAGGAAGAAAGTGTAAAAGATTAAGTTACATATCCAAGTTCACCCAATGAGTAAACAATGGTGTACCCGTTCAAACAATGGCAGGCTGACTCCAACAGTCTCTCCCGCCCCCTAATACCTCCTTTCTGTCTCTCTCTCTCTCTTTTATTATCTTTATTTATTTATTGGATAGAGACCATCAGAAATCAAGAGGGTGGTGGGAGGTAGAGAGGGAAAGAGACAGAGAAATACCTGTAGCCCTGCTTCATCACTCACAAAGCTTTCCCCCTGCAGGCAGAGACCAGGAGCTCGAACCTGGGTCTTTGCGCACTGTACCATGTGTGCTCAATCAGTGCACCACCACCCGGCCTCTGTATCTCATTTGCCCTAACTGCTAACTCCCAAATCTGTCTCTTCCACTTCACTGACTTCACTGCAGCATCAAAAGAACAGAGGCCATGACTTTACGTAACTATGACCACTAAGCCTGACCCAGAGCCTGGTAAATTGTAACAAAAATAAAACCAGTGAGGATTTACCAAGCATTTGACATGTGCCAAGAGTTGTTATAGATGCTCTTACCTGTGCCCCCAAATATTTATTGAGTGAATGCTGAATGAATAAAATCATTAAAATCAATAAAATCTTTCCTCACTAAATCTCACTAGTCATATTTCCGCCCCCCCCCCCCCATGGAATACTCAAGTTCTCTACCAAGCATGCAAATGAACTCCTATTAAACTGGGGAGGTTCTCAAATATCTCCCAGAGTCTATTTATTTCTGTCTTCTGGTTTGAATCCAGAATCCCAGCTCATCGTCAATCAGCCTGTCTAATGAATGAACATTCACTGTGAATAGATTTATCCATTCTAGATGAAGACTTTTTGATTTGACAAGTTAGGAAATAATGACAAAGAGACACAGAGGTTTCTCCAGTTTCGAAGCCTTCTCACATATATGTTGAATTCTCAAAATAGCATTGTACAGAAGGGAGCACCGTCTGTCTACAAAAGCCTAAGGAGCTGGCCCAAGGTCACCCAAGCAATGAAGATGGCCGACAAGCTGTCCTGCCTTTTACTCCACACTTCTCTATTAAGCCTACTGCTTTATTAAAGGGAGGTGGGCTGTCCGCACTAATGGGCAGAGATCTGCTTCCGTATGTTTCCATGGAGACCTGCCAGTTCCTCAAGTGGAGTTTACCTGCTCTTTCAGATCACCCAGTTCTCCTGATTATTAGGTTTACAATTTCTCAGTTTGCACAATGAGAGGCCTTAAGAATTCAAATTACTTTGTAAAGTCTATCAAACAAACAAACAAAAGAGTGGAAAGGGGATAATTACCACAGAGATCATTTTTTCATTTGTCCTAAAAAAATTAAATTAAATTAAAAATTTAACTGAATATAAAGTCTACATAACATGGGATCCAGGGGAGAAAAAAATGGGCAGATTCAAGAGATTTCTTTTCTGTTGTCTTTTTATCCACTTTTCTAAACATGTTTCTGTTTCCAGTGTCCTTTGAAAAGCATGCAAGAGAACTCGGTCTCTGGGATAAAGAAAGAAAGAAGGGACCTAGAATTACACAGTCTGGCTAACCTCTTTTCTGGGAAGACCTGTGTGTTCGTTCCTTTGTGCAGGAATGAAGAGTTGGAAAGAAAAGAAGTGTGGGCACATTATCCACCAGCAGGCCAGCCCAAAGGACCTCAGACTAGTGGAGTGAAGTTCAACCACTGCAGTCTCAGTCCCCTCAGCTCTTCCCAGAAAGCAACTGTGTCCTCACAGGAATTGTCCATAATTTTTAGGTCAGGAGCTGCCACAGGAAAAGTATCGAATTCCACTTTCACACTCATGGTGTCAGCAAGCCAAATGCAGGAATTCATTCTCACCACAGTGTTAACGACCCAGCATCAAGGCAACGGCACACAGAAAGAAACACACCTGTCTGACTCCACAGTGAAATCTCCTGAGCCATTTCTAGGTCTAAATCCTATTGAATTCTATTGAATTGACTTTACTACAAGTCCTGTGAAGTCTGATTTTTCAAGAGCTAGTGGGGTTTTTCTGAGTCCAACCCACACTGTACGCTCTAGCCAGGGAGAACTTCCTAAAAGCAATTTCCATTTGAGATTATTTCCCCAATAGTCACCAGTGAGTTTTCTAAAATACATGGTCTTTGTTTCCATAAATATTGACGTGTAGCTGCTCTGAGGTGTCTGACATTGTTCTCAGTACGGTGAGTGGTCAAGGCAAGTAAGCATTTGCTTTTGTCAAAAAAGAGGAAGTTAAATGAGTCAAGTAAATAAGTAAATAAGACTATTCCAGATAACTGATGAGCAATAGAAAGAAATTAAAAGTGGGTCTTGGGATAAAAAGACTTGGATTAGGGCCAGTGGGACAGCATAATGATTATACAAAAGACTTTCATGCCTGTGAACTCTGAGGTCCCAGGTTTAATCCCCGCCACCACCATAAGCCAGAGTTTTTCAGGGCTCTGGCCTCTTCCTGTGTCTTTCTCTCTCTTTTGTTAATATACTTGGACTGAGGGGAATTTGGGAAGGCAAATCACATTTGAACTAAGGACTTGGATACAAGGTGGAATTTTTCTGTGCCAAGACCTCAGAAAGAAGTATTTCAGAGAAAAGAGAATATCTAGAAGAAAGATATTATCCAGTTAAGCGCGCATAGCACTTACTAAGCACAAGGACCCCCAAGCAACAAGGTTCAAGCCCCCAGCTCCTCACCTGCGGGGTGGGGGGGATGTTTGACAAGTGGAGAAGCAGATCTGCAGACATCTTTCTCTCCCTCTCTCAATCTCCCCCTCCTCCTCTCTCAATTTCTCTCTGTCCTACCCAATAAAATGGAAAAAGGGGTGGATTCATAATGCTGGCACCAAGCCCCAGTGGTAACCCTGGAGGTATAAAAAAAGATATTAGGGGCTGGGTGGTGGGTGGCAAACCTGGTTGAGCGCACATATCGCAATGTGCAAGGACCCGGGTTCAAGGCCCCAGTCCCTACCTGCAGGGGGAAAGCTTTGCAAGTGGTGAAGCAGTGTTTCAGGTGTCTCTCTGTCTCTCTCCCATCTCTACCACCCCCTTCCCTCTCAATTTTTGGCTGTCTCTGTCCAATAAATAATTAAAGATAATTTTTTAAAAGATATTAAGGTAATTATTTAAAGAAAACAAAGAAGTTCCAGTAGATTGAAAAATAAAAAGTAAAGGGGAAATGGTGGGAGTTCAGGCAAGAGAAGTGGGAGAAAAGTTGATAAATAGCTAGGTATCCAGACACAAGTTGGTTTGAATGCAGGATGATCTCACTGATACAAGAGATTTTTTTTAATTATTTATTTATAAAAAGGAAATATTGACAAAACCATAGGATAAGAGGAGTACAGCTTTGCACAGTTCCCACCACAAGACCTCCGTATCCCATCCCCTCCCCGGATAGCTTTCCGATTCTTTATCCCTCTGGGAGTATGGAACCAGGGACATTATAGGGTGCAGAAGGTGGAAGGTCTGGCTTCTGTAATTGCTTCCCTGCTTCTTCTTCTAGCGTTTGCCCTTCTTCCATAGCCAGTCAACAGGTCAGGTTGAAAGCTGTCAGGAGCTGCTTGTTGCTGGCTTTGAAAGTGACTGGGATCCATGTGGATTCAGTCAGCTAGGAAGGATCGTCAGTTTCCCCAATGAATGGGTACTCACGGGATGCACATGGGCATTGACAGGTTGATCCATACTCCCAGCCTGTCTCTCTCTTTCATACAAGAGATTTAAGAGACAAAGCAAAGTAACAGACACTGTAAACTGCTGTCTGCAAGTCAAAGGTCACTGAGAAGGGGGCAGGGATGAGTCGGCCCAGGGAGTAAGGCTCTGAAAGCTCAGTCACAACGCTCTGAATTCGATCCTTGGCATCTTAGGTGCCAGAGTGATGCTCTGACCCTCTCATTCTCTCCATCTTTCTCATAAGTAAATAAATAAATCTTATTTTTTAAGGGAGTCGGTTGGGGAGCCCAATGTCCTGCAATGGAGGGAGGTGGCATTTTGGTAGTGAGTGAGGTGTGTTAACATAGATTTTTGGGAAGTGTGAAACTTAAACCCTGAGACAACACATCTGTAAAGCATTTCCTCAAATAAATAAATAACAAAGGGCAACTCTGTTTCTTCTTTATAAATGAGACCTCAGTGTCTTGGGCATTATTACTTTCAGGCCAACTTTATTTATTTATTTATTGCCTCCTGGGTTATCAGTGGGGTTCAGTGCCAGCACTACAAATCCACTGCTCATAGTGGCCCTTTTTTTCCCATTTTATTTGATAGGGCAGAGATAAATTGAGATAGAGGAGAAAAGATAAAGAGGGAAAGAAAAGAGACACCTACCCACCTGCTGCTTGGGAAGTGCTCCCCCCACAGGTGGGGCAACTTTTTATGAGGGAGACAGAGAGGGGGGGGGGAGAGAGAAGCCCAGGCTACCACAAAGGAGAGACTGCATGGAGGGACCTTCATGGTAGAGTGGTGGAGCAATGCGGCCATGTCTCTCCTCTCTATGTCTCTCTTTTTCTTTCTTTTTTTAAATCTTTTTTTTTTTTGCCTCCAGGGTTATCGCTGGGGCTCAGTGCCTGCACTACGAATCCACTGCTCCTAGAGGCTATTTTTCCCATTTTGTTGCCCTTGTTGTTGTGCTTGTTGTAGTTGTTATTGCTGTCATAGCTGTTGTTGTTGGATAGGACAGAGAGAAATGGAGAGAGGAGGGGAAGACAGAGAGAAGGAGAGAAAGACAGACACCTGCAGACCTGCTTCACCCCTTGCGAAGTGACCTCCTGCAGGTGGGGAGCCGGGGCTCAAACTGGGATTCTCATGCCTGCCCTTGCACTTTGCACCATGTGCACTTAACCCACTGCACTACTGCCTGACTCCCTAAATCTTCTTTTTAAAGACATTCTTCTAAAAATATTTTCTTTTAATGAGAGTGATACAGAAGCATACAGGGAAAGAGGGAGAGAGACAGACAGACATACATACAGACAGACAGACAGCAGAGCACTGTTCAGCTCTGGTTTTTGATGGTGCCAGGAATGAACCTAGGACCTAGGCATGAAAGTCTTTTGCATAACTATTATACTGTGTTCCCACTCTTCCTTCCTTTCTTCCTTCCTTTCTCTCCCTCTCTCTCTCTCTCTCTCTCTCTCTCTCTCTTTCTTTTTTAAAAAGAGGCAAAGAGAGAGTGGAACAGACCATGGCACCATAGCTTCCTTCAGTATGGATGGGCTCAGGCTCAAACCTGGGTCGTGCACATGACAAAGCAACTCTATTCAAGTGAGTTCTCACTCTCTTCCCATTTGTATCTCACTTGCTTATAAAAAAAAGAAGAAGACGAAGATGAAGAAGAAGAAAAGGAAAGAAAGAAAAGAAAGCAAAGAGAAAAAGTGGCTATTAGGAGAAGTTAGTATATGCAAGCACAAAGCTACAGTGATAACTCTGGTGGCAAAAATAAAATAAAATAAAATAATAAATTAAAAATGGAAAGAAAGCCTAGTCCCATAACTACTACTTTCCCATTTAAAACCCCTCAAATGATTCTTGTTCTTCACTTACTAGGATAAATATTACATTGTTTAACATGAAAGTAGCTCTTCATCTTCTAACTCTAAGGAGGAAATTGGTAATTGTCAGCATTTTTAGTTTCCAACAGTACACTCCACTCTAACTTACACAAGGAGAAAAGGGTTTGTTGTGGTCCAGGAGGTGGCAAGGCGGAGGAGGCATTGGACTCTCAAGTGTGAGGTCCTGAGTTTAATGCCCGGCAGTACATGTACCAGAGTGATGTCTGGTTATTTTTTTCTCTATCCATCTATCTTCTTCATGAATAAATTTTAAAAAGGAGGATGAGGAGGAAGAAAAGGAGGAGGAGGAAGCAGAGGAGGAGGAAGAAGAAGAAGGAGAAGAAGAAGAGGAAGAAGAAGGAGGAGGAGAAGGAGAAGGAGAAGGAGGAGGAGGAGGAGGAGAAGAAGAAATGGGTTTGTAAGGGATATCAGGCATCTTCATGATGACACAAGAACCAGATTTGGTTTATACTATAGACAATAAACAAAACATTACAGGAGAAACTCTCAACCATCCCATGTTACACTTCTACATAACTGAACTTACAAAAGACCACAGTTGCCCCCCAAAAGAATTAGATGCCTCCTGCTCCAGGCCAGCCAGAAGAGCCAGTCTGTCCACTTATTCAGCATCTCCCTGGCATTTACTTCTTTATCTTGTTGGAAGATCCTTAGCAATAAGTAGACACCTTAACTGAAAAGGCGTTTGTGAAGTAGCACAGCGCCAGACACGTGCCTCTAAGGCTCCCCAGAATAATGCTCTGACTCCTATCTATTTGTTTACCAACTATCTCTTCTTAAAAAAAAATACATATTAAAAAATTTGGTGGCAGCTATGGTGAATTGTACATATGCATGTGTAGCTGTGAAGCTATACCCCGAAATCCTATACTTTTATGGACCAATGTTAAACCGATAATCATAAATTTAAACAAACATTATTAGGCCACTGCAAAACTTGCTCTGAAACCTGCCTTGCTTCTAGAAATTTCAGTTCCCTAAGTCAACAAGCCCCCTTTAATGTTGAAGTTTGAAGTGGTTCCTCCCCCGCAGGTGAGGAGCCAGGGGCTTGAACGAGAATCCCTGAGTGGGTCCTTTGCCCATTGTGCTATGTGCATTTAAGTTAGTGCACCACCACCCAGACCCTGGATGTTTCAATATTAAGAGTCTTTTGAGTTTATATGAAAAGGGAATATTCACAGATAGTTAAATAAATTTTCCAAGACCTTTGAATTTTCAGTTGCCTTGCCCTATGGTACACTGGGTCTCTCTGGGAAGCAGTCATTGTTTGGCGTTAGAAACACGGAGGTGAGTCAATTCTGAGATGAGTCAATCCTGAGAGTAAGTCCCATGGCCACTGTCTACATCCACCCCACACCTTAGATCCAGGCTTTCTCTTACCTAGCACTGACTGTGACTTTGTCTCACCAGAGTCACTTCTGAAACCCAGACTGATCGTCTTATAGGCAAAGGGGCACCGTGTTGCAGGCCATCTGCAGAAGTTGGAGCAGGCTTTGCACACAAGGGTATGTCTTAGATCATATTTTCAGGCTAAAGTGAGTTCACAGAGTGAACCTAGCACTTGACAGTGCCAGACAGATGGGCTCACTAAGGAGGACATTAAGGTAGAGGGAAGTGAAGCCTTGCCAGGGCACAGTGGGAAGCAGACTTGCTGTGTCTTAAGAGAGCATAGCTTCACCTGGCAGTGACCCCCCCACCCCCAATTATACATTCATGTCCTAATACGGAACTCCTTAATGTAACCATATTTGAAAAAGAAGAAAAGAAAAAAGGAAGGGGTCTTGGCTGATGTAATTACAGATCTGGGGATGAAGTCATTCTGGACTATGCTGAATTATTATGGTAAGCATTCTTATTAGAGACAGGTGGGGGGAAGAAGGGAAGGTAGAGAGAGAGAGAAAGAGGAAGAGAGAGAGATGGAGAGGGAAGCACAAAGAAAAAGGCCATGTGAAAATCGGAGAGGCGCTACCACATCCCAGGAATTCCAGAGGCCAACAGAAATGGAAAAAAAAAGTCTTTTTTCTTTTCTTTTTCTTCCTTTTTTTTTTTTTTGGTAGAGATAAAGAGGCAGAGATATAGAGAGGGAGTCCCACAGCACTGAAGTTTCCTTCAGTGTGATGAGGGCTAGACTTGTGAGAAGCACACATGGCAGTGCCCAGGCAAACTATCTCACTGGCCCAAGAGAAAGGTTCTTTCCTACATCCTCTAGAGGAAGCATGGCCCTGCCAGCCTTGATTTCAGTGTTCAACATTTTCCCAAACTGTGAGAGAATGCATTTCTGTTGTTTAAATCATCAGGCTTGTGATAATCTGTGACAGCAACCCTGGGAAGCTAAAAACAGAGGGCCAGAAGTTCTCTGTGGCAGGAGTTCAGGAGGTTTAGCTGGGTGGACCATTAGACCCTCTGTTCCCCTTTTTCTATCAGGTGTGGATAAGGGCCATGCTCTCCTTCCTGGGTAGCAAAGAAAGCAGCCACTGACAGCCAGCCTGGCTCCTTTACAAGCAACACTGAATTCATTAGTCAAAACCAGACACAACAGGGAGAACACCTAAGTTTCTGAAAGGAGCAAAGACAAAATATACTAACAGGGAAGAAAACATTTCTTCCACAAGACATTCAAGGGAGTTGATTCAGTTGAAAAATAGAACCCCTCCCCCCAAAAATGCTACTTGAGTAAGAGGTTCTTGCTTATTAAATTGGAAAAAAAAAATCAGCCACACTCTCAGTGTAAAGAGTCTGGAACTAGAAAATGCATAGGCACTCAAGAGTAGAGCGTCACCTTCACCTCTCACATTGGAACCTGCTGACAGCTGAGGTGCCACTCAGATTGGAAAGATCAGAAAGAGACATAGCTCACTCTTAGGCAAAGGTAAGGACAGCACACAAGAGGGAGGGAGATGGAGGAGTGTGGGGAAGGACTCTACAGAGAAAGGAACCCATCCTCAGAAGCACAAAGGAGAGAGGAAGAGGGAGGAATGTGGGGAGGGACTCTGCAGAGAAAGGAACCCACTGTCAGAAAGGCAAGCCCCTTTAGGAGAACCTAAGATACTTTCTCATGTGGTGTAAAAGCACAGGGAGTTAGGGCAGCAATAATGCCACTGCTCAAAGTGCACATGTCATCAGGTGTGTGGATGCCAGTTGAGTCCTCAGTCCCCACCTTCGGGGGAAAGCTTCAGGAACAGTAGAATAGAGCTCCCTCTCTCTTTCTCCTTTTCTCATTCTATTTCTGTCTACATAAAAATAAAAAAGAGAGAGAGAAAGAAAGAAAGAAAAGTAAATGACCACTGAGAGTGTTGAGTTTGTGTAGGTACCACACCAAGCCCTAGCAATAACCCTAGTGGGAACATATATCAAGGAGTTAGTATCCAGATTTTGTATCTTGATACTGCATGCCCCATCCTAGTTCTGGAAAGAGAGAGAGAGAGACAGAGACAGAGACAGAGAGAGAAAGGAAGGAGGACACTTATATAATGACACCACTGTCAATCTGATGGGTCTGTGGAGGCTGGGTGGGAGAAGAAGACAGAAGAGGGACTTGACCTGTGCTGCCTTTATTCTTTGATACCGGAGGAATGCTGTTCTATCTCCCCCCACACCATGAGTGTCCTTATGTGAAAGAAGTTACAGGAGCCATGAAGCCATGATGGCAACAAATACCCCCTAACCCTCAACCAAGGAAAAGTAAAGGGGGGGGGGGCTGAGCTTTTGAGCCAGGGAGAACATGATTAGATTTGCTTTTTATAGAGATGACTCTAAGAGCAGTGTGGGAAATGGAGTGCCCGGGAAAAAACTGGTAACAGAAGGATCACGCTCCAGAATGTTTAAATAACAGTCCAAGAGAGAGATGGAGAAGACCAGATGAGGCAGTGGAGGTGTGGGCAGAAGAACTCACTGGAGCAGGCTTCTAACTTGGGAGACTGAGCAGAGAACTTTTCTGTTAACTGGAGTCTGGAGAGAAGGCAAGTAGTTGAATTCTCCTGCAGGCTTCTGTTCTTGGAAAATGGACATGTGAGGACACCAAGGCTTCTCAGTAATGAACAGAAATCCCGAGCACATCCATGTCTGAGACTCTGGATACTTTAAGTAAAAAAAAGAAGAGCCAAAGCATATCTTATAGACCGTGGTGTCTCTGAAATACTTGATTTTTGTTTTTTTTTTAAGCATGGCTTTTAAACTGCATGCAGAATGCAATAAATGGATTTTTTTTTTACTCTTAAAAGACGATCTCAGAAATGACTGATTGATTATACCATCAAAGCTCAGAGGCTGGGTGGTGATGCACCTGGTTGAGTGCACATGTTATAGTGCACAATGACACAGGTTCGATACCCCAGCCCCCACCTGCAGAGGACAAGTTTCACGAGTGGTAAAGCAGGGCTGCAGGCTTCTCTCTCTCTCTCTCTCTCTCTCTCTCTCTCTCCCTATCACCCTCTTCCCTCTTGATTTCTGTCTCTATCCAATAAATAAAGACAATAATTTTTTTAAGTTATCAGAGCTGTGGTCTCATAAAGAAACATGCTGGAAGTTGGGCAGTAGCTCAGTGGGTTAAGCGCATATGGCGTGAAGTACAAGGACCAGTGTAAGGATCCCGGTTCGAGTCCCTGGCTCCCCACCTGCAGGGGAGTCGTTTCTCAAGCAGTGAAGCAGGTCTGCAGGTGTCTACCTTTCTCTCCCCCTCCCTGTCTTCCCCTCCTCTCTCCATTTCTCTCTGTCCTATCCAACAATGATGACAACAACAACAGCAATAATAACTACAACAATAAAAAATAAGGGCAACAAAAGGGAAAATAAATACATAAATAAATATAAGAAAATAAAATAAAAAAGAAACATGGGTTTTGTGATCCAGGAGGTGGCACAGTGGATGGAATACTGAATTCTCGGGCATGGGGTCCTGAGTTCAACCCCCAGCAGCACATGTATCGGTGTGATGTCTGGTTCTTTCTCTCTCTCCTCCTATCATTCTCATTAATGAATACATAAAATATTTTTTAAAAAGAAACATGGTTTTTAGGTATAAGAGTCTCCTCTCCAGTTTGGCAGAGTCTTGTAGACTGTGATTAGAATGCTAATCGGAAAAGATATAGCAGAGTCAATAATAAGAGTGTGAGTTATGTAGTCCTGGGGAAGGACACTCATTGAAGATACTCTGAGAGGAAAGCCCCAAAAAAACCATCCAAAGAAATAATTAGGGATAGAGAAATAGCTCAGTGTGTTAGAGCACAAACTTTCTCGTCAGATGCTCCAAAGGCTTTAGGTTCAATACCTGGCACTACCTTACGCCTGAGGTAAGGATGTACAGTGCTGTGGCTTTCTCCCCTCTCCCCTGTTCTTGGAATAAACAAAACACTTTACAAAGCACTGTGTAGCTCAAAGGTATGAAGTAGAAAGCAGGTAGACAAGACTGAGAGTAAAATCTAGAAGTTATGTGAGCAAAGTCTAGAAGGAGTCCAAGTATAGCTGCTCAGTGTTACCTCAGTGGTAAAATGCTCTAAGGCCTTACAAGCCTGGAGCTCAATAACTCCGAGTCTCTCTAGCCGAACTTAACAAGGATAAAAGCCAGAGCAACCTAGACTTTTGGGCAGGTGGGAATTTGTCTCTTTTCATTTATTTATTTATTTTTTTTGCCACCAGGGTTATTATTGGAGTTTGAGTAACGACATAAGACTCCACCGCTCCCAGTAGACTTTTTAAAAGTAATTAATTAATCAGTTAGTTAATTAATGATTTATTATTTTTTATACCAGAACACTATTCAGCTCTGGTTTATTATGGTGGTGTGGGGGATTGAACTTGGGACATTGGAGCCTCAGGCATTAGAGTCTCATAACCATTATACTCTATACCCCCACCTTTATTCTTTTTCTTACAGAGAGGGAACTAGAGAGAAAGAGAGAAGGGGACACACACACACACACACACACACACACATACACACACCTTCACTCACACCTTCACTCACACACACACACTCACACACACATACACACACACACTCACACACACATACACACACACATACACACACACACACTCACACACACATACACACACATACACACACACTCAC
The DNA here is from genome assembly GCF_950295315.1 of Erinaceus europaeus. Classification (NCBI taxonomy): domain Eukaryota; kingdom Metazoa; phylum Chordata; class Mammalia; order Eulipotyphla; family Erinaceidae; genus Erinaceus; species Erinaceus europaeus. The sequence goes on along the minus strand of NC_080171.1, from coordinate 12,007,271 downwards.
ACACACTCACACACACATACACACATACACACACTCACACACACACATACACACACATACACACACACTCACACACATACATACACACATACACACACATACACATACACACATACATAAACACACATACACACTCACACACACATACATACACACATACACACACACTCACACACACATACACACACTCACACACATACACACACACTCACATACACACACATACACACACACATACACACACACACTCACACACACACATACACACACACACTCACACTCACACACACATACACCCACACACTCACACACACACAGAAGGGGGAGACTTGCAGCACTGCTTTACTGTTCATGACGCTTCCTTCCTGCAGGTGGGGGTCAGGGGCTTGAACCCGGGTCCTCAAGTATTTTAATGACAGTAATGTGTGTGCTCAACCAGGTGTGCCACTGCCTGACCCCTCTATGTACTTGGTTGTTGTTGCTGTCGTCACCTGGGCTTCACTATTCCAGGCAGACATTTTCAGACAGAAACAGAAAGTATGTGTGTGTGTGTGTGAGTAGGCGGGGTTCCTAACACTCCCTCCAGTGTAAGGGGGGCCGGGGTCAAACCCAGGTCTAACACACAAAGCAGATGCGCTATCCAGGTGAGCTACCTTGCCAGCCCTTCCACAGAACTCTTGAGCCTTGAGTCTGATACAGAAGTTTCTTCTGATTAAAATTCTGACCTATCCTTTCCAAGTCCCTTACCCTTCTCTCTCTAGCACCTGGCAATGCATTACGGGGCAGTCTAGAACAGTGAAGAAACACCAGCTTCAAGTTCACACACATCTACTTTGTTGGTTGTTTTTTTTTTAATTTGCATTGAACACACCATCTAGTTTCCAAATCTCAAACAGCCTCTGGTTCTCTACCTGTGAAGTGTGGGTGGTTAGCACTAAATGTACAGGATTGTGTCCGAAGCATAGATTAACAGCAGTGACCTGGCCTTGTGATCTCAAAACCTCTCCCAGAGTGAAGTCATCCTCATTTGAATTTGGTGCGGGGAACTCCTCCAGGCCCAGGCCCCAGAGCTAAGAGGTTATAGCCACAGCAGTATGACTTGAAACCTAAGCTTCCACGCAGCCACAGGGGACAGTCCCCTCCCTGTGACTCAGTGCCACGGGACTGTTCACCCCAACTTCTCTTTCTCCGCTGCCCGTAGCTACCTGCCTCACTCCCACTGGCTCTGGCATGACCTAATTTGGTTCTGTCAAATACTTCCTTAAGTGAGGCCCTTCACAACCATACCTGTCCTGCTGGGGTTCTCGCCTGGGTGCTAACTCTGAAAACTACCTGGTCTTTCTAGGTAGGAAGAAGAGGAGAAATGTGACCATACTGATCTTTTTAATAAGCATGTCTCCTCAACCCACTGTGTGAAACTTCACGGCCCACCCATCTTCAAAACCCAGCTGACATGTAACCTGCTCCCTAAAGCGAGCTGCCTCACGTGATGATATGACCTTTGAGCCCCACCTGCCCCTTGAAAGGCCTTGAGCACTTCAGACCTTGCGAACTGAGAGGTGAACTCAGACGTGGTTTATCTATACATGCCTGTTTTTTTTTTTTGGCCACCAGTGTTATCACTGGGGTTCAGTATTGGCACTCTGAGTCCACTACCCAGTAAGCCATTTTCCTATTTCTTTCTTTCTTTCTTTCTTTCTTTCTTTCTTTCTTTCTTTCTTTCTTTCTTTCTTTCTTTCTTTCCTTCTGTTTCTTTCTCCCTTTCTCTCTCTCTCTCTCTCTCTCCCTCCCTCTCCTTCTTTTCTCTCTTTTCTCTTTCTTTCTATTATACTTGATAGGACAGGCAGAAATTGAGAAGGGAGGGGAGATAGAGAGGGAAAAAAAGAGACACCTACAGACCTGCTTGACTGCTCGTGAAGCATCCCCCCTGCAGGTGGACAGTGGGGGCTCGAACCTGGTTCCTTGCATGTGGTGACAGGTGGGCTTAACCAGGTGTACCACACAAGGAGTGCACAGTGATAGTCACTGAGCGTATAAGAGACCATCTCAATGGGAGGGGGTTGCTAGGATATGACTACTAGAGTTATTTCTCCACTTACCCTAATAAGCTCACTGCTTTCTTGCAGATGCCAGAAAATAGTATACCCTGGCCCCAACCACCTGTCGTTATAGACAAATATTTATCAGAATGTAGCCACATCTGTGCACTTAATTCAGTTTCTAGCTCTGCCTTCCTGCCCCCCCCCCCCCCCCCCCCGCAGCACTGAAAGTTGTGGCAAGTGACAGGACCTCACTCTCAAGGTGGAACAGTAATGTCAGGCACTGCCTCACTCTCCAAAGGGAGGCTGGGTCATTACACCCTGCCACTTGAAGAAGATGGGTCCTAAAGTTAGTGAAGCCTAGAATGTTCCTAGTTAGGACCATGGAATTCAAGCTCAGACCTACAGGGATGCAGAGGTTACACAGGCTCCTGTGCTGAATAGGACAGACATGGGCCTTGGTTCAGATCGATGGCGTTTATAGTTAATGGTATTTATATATTGTTCCCATTTTTTGGGAGCTACTGTCTGCCCTGATTCAGCTTTCTAGTCCTATTTACAACTCTGACACCATCTCCTCACCTTTGACCCTCCTAGCTTTTTCCAAAATGGAGACCCTAAATCACATCTGCTATAGTCTTACATTTAGGTTCCTGATTATTATAGAATATGTTCTGCTTTATATCTTAATGCTTTTAAGCCACAAAGTTGCTACCATGATGCCAACATGAATTCCCTAGGCAGATGACCTCACCAATGTGTTCTGTAACCTCTCCAGAGCCCTGCCTTCATAGGGAGAAGATAGAAACAGACTGGAGGTATGGATCGACCTGCCAAAGCCCATGTCCAGCAGAGAAGCAATTACAGAAGCCAGACTTTCCACCTTCTGCACCCCATAATGACCATGGGTCCATACTCCCAGAGGGATAAAGAATAGGGGAGCTTCCAATGGAGGGAATGGGATATGGAACTCTGGTGGTGGGAACTGTATGAATTTGTACCACTCTTATCTGAAAATCTTGTCAATTATTATTAAATCAATTTTAAAAAATATAAAATACACGTGGCAGTCACATTATCAAAAAATAATGAGTATCTGCCTCTTTACAAAAGACTTTTTTTTTTTTGCTCAACCCTGTTAAAAACAGAGAAGCTGAACTCACCTGCAATGCAAAGATAATAACCAATATCACTGGACTCTTGTGAAAGCCAAAAGTGCAGGGGATGTATATTTATAGATAACAACTACTCACCACACAGGATAAGAGAGAGACTTGAAATCTCAGCGAGAGAGTGAGAAATCTGAAGGCTCACCTCGGGGGTGGCCTGTTCCCTCTAAACTGACACCCGGCAAACACACAGTGCTATGCACACATACAGACCCAAATATCTCACCACAAGGGCTCAAATTTCCTTGCCCTGCAGGACACTGACTTTCCCCAGACGGCCTTGATTTAGTTGAGGCAACGGGGGCTGAAGACAATGAAATAGACCCCTCAGTGTTCCTGCTCCTCATTTCTGATAAATACTCTGAGGAGTAAGGAAGTCCTCTAATTAATGCCATGGGCAGATTTGCGTAACTGCTGGTTACCGTAGATAAGAATGATATTTTACTTGATTTGACAGAGCTCACATGTAAACACCCAAATATTTCTAATTAGCCTCCTAGCTAGTTAGCAACATGAATTTCACAGTTCTTAAAGTGGGCCTCTAAGTCTTGAGGAAGTGGCATGTGTTTAAGGCCCAGGGTTAGCTTGGGTGACAGGGGAGCAGGCAGGAGCCCGGCCTCAGGTTTATATGAGAGGAGACACTTCATTACAACTGAGCTGAAAGCTGTGATTGTCTAGAGGACAGAGTGTGCTTAGGTCTATCTGCCCTGCTGTTCTGGCTGTGGGCTGCCTACAGGCCAAGACAGGGAGACAGGGACTATTCTCACTGTGAACATGAAACTCAACTGACTTTGTTAAGCTGAGTTATTTCATCTGCTTTAATGAGACATGAAGTCTTTCTCCACAAGCTGAAATTATGTGCTATAACCTCTGGAGTGGACCCCAGCATTTTCCACAGCTGCCCAGACACCCTCTCCCCACCTCATGCTGTATGGACACCGACTCTACCGTCAACCAAATGTCTCCACTGGCAACATCACGCTGAATACACAGGGCCTGGACTCATGCTAGTGTGGCCTCTCACCCATGGTACCCATAGGTGGCAACTGGTCTCCAGACCTGTGATCTTCCTGCTTGCCAAGCTGCTTTCTGAAGCAGGGTCTCCTGGCTCTCCAGTCCTGACTGCAAACTCTGAGACGGTCTTTCTGGTGCTACCACCTACAACAAGGCCGGACCTTTGATCTACGTGGCCTCTGTCTGAGCCTTCCCCACCAGCTGCTCCAGACACCTGTGACTAGTACACAGTCAGGCACAGTGAATGAGGCACTCAGTCTCTGGGTCACGTCAATGCCATGGTATTGCTGTAAGGAGTAAAACTGATCATGCACCAAGTGCTTACAAATAGAGACGTGGGCGGGGGAGATAGTATAATGGTCACACAAAGAGACTCTCCTACTTGAGGCTCAAAAGTCCCAGGTTCAATCCCTTGGACCACCAGTAGCCAGAGCTGAACGGTGCTCTGGTAAACACAAACACGAAGCAAAGCAAACAAACAAAAAAACAGGAAGTGCCATAAAAATAGCAGATCGTTTTTTCTATCTGTAATAGTAGTACTAGTCTTGGTAATGGGAGGTTCTCTGTTTCTTCAGCTCACTGAAAATAAACAAAAGGCTTCATCACTAGGACAACTTTTTAGATAGAAAGACAGACCCTGGGGGTCGGGCGGTAGCGCAGCAGGTTAAGCGCAGATGGTGCAAAGCGCAAGGACCGGCAAAAGGATCGGCAAAAGGATCCCAGTTCAAACTCCTGGCTCCCCACCTGCAGGGGAGTCACTTCACAAGAGGTGAAGCAGGTCTATAGATGTCTATCTTCCTCTCCTCCCCAGCCATCTCCCCCTCCTCTTTCAATGTCTCTCTGCCCTATCCAACAACATCAATAGTAGCAACAATAATAACCATAACAATGATAAAAAAAATGAAAAAAAAAGGGCAAAAAGAAAGACAGACACTGAGACAGATGTCACAGTATCAGAGCAGTACTCTGCCTGTGTGATATACCTGGACTGTGTGTGTGTGTATGGCAAGCAGGCCAGTGACATACTCCACCTGGGAAATCAAGTTACTCTGTCAACAAGTAAACTGAATATGGTAAAGCCACATGAATGTGAGCTTGTGCCAGAAGATCTGACATTATTACTCAAGTGCCTCAACTGTCCCCAGAGTTCTATTCTGTGACGCCCAGCCCAGCCCAGCCCAGCCCAGCCCAGCCTTGTATATGCTATGAAGCTTGAATTCTACCACGAGGCTATTGGGAGCCACTGAATTCTCTTTTTTTTTCAATTAAAACAAAATTTATAAAAAATGTCAAAGACACAATCATTCCTCCGTCAGCTTCTTATGAAAATATAAGAAACAGAACAGAAGAAACAATTACAAAGTTAATATACAAAATGTACTCTGTTAGAAAAAAAAAAAAGAATAGATCTAAGAACAAATCCTATCCTTCAGGTTGTAATTGCTTCAATTCCAATTGGACTTCAAATCGGTTGGGATACTTGCAAACAGATGTCTTGCAGTAGTCTGCACTATTGGAATACTGCCGTCTGAGCATGTGCACATTCAGACTTATATATATCCTCTTCCGTTTCTAGAGTTAGCTGGATGTTATCTTTGGAGACAGGGTGTCTGACTTCTTGAGAGCCCAGTGCACAGGAGTGGAGGAAGACTTAGTTGGTGGTGGTAGTGTGGGGCAGACACTTGTCATGAGGAGATAAGAAACTATACCCATAGGAGTCAGGTAGTGCAGCGGGTTAAGCGCTTATGGCGCAAAGCGCTAGGACTGGTCAGGTTCAAGCCCCCGGCTCCCCACCTGCAGGGGAATCATTTCACAGGTGGTGAAGCAGGTCTGCAGGCGTCTCTCTGTCTCTCTTCCTCTCTATCTCCCCTTTCTCTCTCAATTTCTCTCTGTCTCTACCCAATAACAAATAAATAAAGTTAAAAAAATTAAAATAGGAAGAAACTATACCCATGTGACAACTGTCTTGTAAATTATTATTTTCCCAGGAAAGTGATTTGGGGAAAAAAAAAAAACAGTCAGACTGGAAATGACATAGCAAACTTATAGTCGATGTGGATCTCACTGATGATGTGACCTTAAACCAGAGAGAGGGTCAAAACTTAGACATGGAGATCAGCTGGAAGCAAGATCAGATGGAGAACATTTCCAGAGAGAGACCTGAAGTAGGGTAGTGGTGGTAGGGACAAAAGAAGGCCGAGCAGGAGAGGGTGAATGAGGAAGTGAAATCTGTTCATCACTCCTGGAAAAACAACTGTGAATCAGTGATACCATCTTTATCCCCCAAAGCAAACAGACCCTTCATTAGTGCTAGCAACTGAGAGCTGTGTGAGGTTTGGTACCCACTAGCTGCTAAACATGCATATAAAAGGAAGCACACCATATGCTGTGCTGAGTGAACGCCAATTGGTCCCACTCAGATATATGCTGATTTAATTTGAACAAAAGTCTACTTCTAATGAAGCTTAGGGTTCCCAGAGTTTCTTTCTGCTGGAAAATTTGACTTTTGCTGGATTTCTTTCCTCAGTGATGACGTGCCCTTTTCAGGTAAGACTAAGATTCACATAGCAGCTAAACAAGATGAAGAAACTTCACAGAGAGATGAAATCAGATGCCTGTGAAGGTAATACAGCCAGGCACTGAAGAAAAATCTGGATGGCCACATGATGGAGTCATTGCAGAAAAGATCCAGACACCAGAAGGTGAGTTGAATGAGGATATTAGACATGTTGACCTTTAGGGTCTTTTAAGAACCATGAAATTCTAAAGAGGTGAATCACAAGTGTTGTTCTTAGTTGGTCAGGGGAATCCCATAATCACAGCAGAGTTAGAATGAGGATCTAAGACCTCTTGAGCAAATCCAGAAGTTATAACCACCTTTGGGAAGAAATCTGGATAAACCATCAGCCAAGATAACCCCAGAATGGACCTGGAGATTGCCAGAAGAAACTGCTTCTTTCAGTGGACCATGGGGATTCTGCTGCAAAGGAGAAACATCCTTTAGAGTTAATAATTAGGAGAACACTTTATTGTTTTTCCTTTATAAAATTTAATAACGCCTTTATACAAGTGTGCTTCATTTTCCCTTGATCTCCAGGAATTTTGCTAAGAAGTGAGCTCGAGGGGCCGAGAGGTGGCACACCTGGTGAAGCACACACATTACAGTGCACAAAGGAAAGCTTCACGAGTGGTGAGGCAAGGCTGCAGGTGTCTGTCTCTTTCCCTCTCTAGCTCCCCCTCTCCTCTCAGTTTCTCTCCATCTCTATCCAATAATAAGTAAACAAACATTTTTTAAAAAGTGACTTTGCTTAGAAGTGTAATAGTTTTGTAAGTCCTTATCTTCTGTTTACCATCCATGTTCTTTCCTATTCTACTTGACCAGCAGGCTGGACTCTTATCTCAGTGTTTACCTTTCCTTATCCCAATATGGATTTTAATTCATACTTTAGCTAGTATTGCCTCCTCCAACCAACCCAAGTTTCCTTAAGAAACAGAAGGGTCTTAAAAAGAAAATAAATCATGATAAATGGTGGGAGAAACAGCATAATGGCCATGCATAAAAGATTTTCATGCCTGTGGTTCCAAAGTCCCAAGTTCAGTTCCCCCAAACACCGTAAGGCAGAGTTGTACAGCTCTTCCACCCACCCCACCCTCCATAAAACAAAATAAACTGGGAAATCAGTTTCTGACTCCTTAAATTGTCAGGAACCAGCATTGCCCTGTGGTGGCGGGGGCCTGGAGAAGATGCTTCCTCTAAGCATATTCTAAACAGCCCTGCCACTGTAAAGTGAGGTCCGGACGGACCAACCGGAACTGGCTTCTGATTCCCAAAATCTTAGCTGAGTGTCTTACCCATGTTCCTGTGTCTCCCTGTAGATGCAGCCCTTGAAGATCAGGCCTCTCTTAGACCTTGAGGGCTCATGCCTGTTAACAATACCCTAGAATTTTATCTGTTTTAAGTAACATGTGTACATAATATCTGTGATGTTCCTTGAGCTATTCTGAATGCTTCCACATAGTGACCAATGCAAACTTCATGATGACTTCTGAAGAGAGGTGCTCTTATTATGCCTGTTTTCCAAATAAGAAAACCGTGGTCCTTGCAGATCAAGTAAAGTACTAGTAATTAGCAGATGAGTATTAAAAGCCCAGGCAACCAGACTCTGAGCATATTCTGTTAATTATACATTCCTTTAAACCTAACCATGCCTCCCTGACTGGGATTACTCTAGCTCGCTCAGATTATTGCCCTTCTGTCATAACCCTTTCCTGGGTGCCTACTCTGAGCCAAGCTTTATTGTTGGATTGGGGACAGGTATGAATTTCTGATGGTCTTATTCATTGGGAGTTATTTATCTGATAAAATTCTAGGGTATTATTAACAGGCATGAGCCCTGATGGTCCAGGAGAAGCCTAAACTTCGAGGGCTATCTGGAAGCTATATCAATGGGACTGGCTTCTTCTGAAACATGGTAGATAGGGGTGGGAAAGAACCTTGAAGGCAAAGGGAAAAGTCACAAGCAAGACCCGGAGACAAGAAGATTCATGCTGTGTCAGAGTCTGGCCTTCAGCTTTCTCTAAAGATTCCTCTTCCCATCTATCAAAGTGTTACTAACACCTACTTGTTGAGTGCTAACTATGTGTTAGGCACTCTTCTGGGGGCTTGGATATAGCAGTAAGAAGGTATTTTCATTCATGACCCTTGACTCATACCATTCATGGAGAGGCACAGCTCACTACCAAAAACAAATGACCTAGCAGGTCATGGAAAGTCTATAAAACAATATTCTATTTGAGGTAATGGTGTGGGCAGGGGTGGTCACTGTGAGAGGAAGAGTGATGAGATAAAACCCCTCTGCTGACTTCATGTTTTAGTATGCCTCCAAAGTGAATGAGGGAGCGAGCTCTGAAAATATCTGGTATGAGAGTGTCAGACTGAAAAAGAACAACAGTTCAGGCACCCTAAAAACAACATGAGGCCGACAGTAGGGAAACAGGTAAGGAAACAAGCCTTGAATTGGAGGACTCCGGCCTATGCAAAATCTTGTTACCTAGAAAAAAAAAAAAACTGGATTTTTCCCTCGATGCCGCAGGAAGCCAGCATAGAGTTGCTGCTTGTCAAACCACTAAACTACACAAGCCTTCCCCAAATTTCCTTGGCAACGTCAAATTCTGCCCGGCCTCAGGGCCTGCACCCACACCCAAATGCTCTCCCCCTAAGACTCTTTGTGGAGCCCTCTCCTAATCTCCCAGACGCGGACCCAGGGACGGTGGTGTTGACCCCCTATATAAATTGTATTCCCCGTTAAACATTCTCACCATCCTCTACATCCCTTTTGTGGCACTTATCAAAGCTACCACTCCACAGCAGAAACCGTTACACAGTGAAACTTGCAGTCTTCACTTTTCACCCCACTACACAGTGAACCCCCTGAGGCGAGAGCGTGTGAGCGCCCTCTTTAGTCCTGAATCCGTTGGGTACTCTGCTTCTTAATCAATGCTCAATCATATTTTTTGAAGAGTAAAGTGAAAAATAAGCATGAGAAGGCAATTTGGAAGCTCGAATCCAGGGCTGGGTCTTGGACTGCACACCCTAGAAAGACTGGTTGGCCAGCATCAAAGGATTGTGCTTCAAAACACAGTTAGGCCAGATCCCAAGGACTATGGGCGGGGCATATTGCAAGACATTGAGACTGGAGGCAGAAAGGATAGACAGCAATTTCTGAAACGACTTAGAGGAGCCCCATCTCTATGTAGAATTTTCATATTAAGAAAAATGTACAGGGCAAAGGAGATAGCATAATGGTGATGCAAACAGATTCTCATGCCTCTGAGGCTCCCAAGTTCCAGGTTCAGCCCCCCACCACACACACACCACCAGAAGCCACAACTGAGCAGTGCTCTGGTAAAATAATAATAATAATAATAATAATAATATATTAGAGATTTTAATGAATCTGGGGATTTACAAAGATGGCCACTGGGATGTTGCTATGAGTGATGGTGACTAGAATCATGACCATATATAATAACAGGTGTGCCAGGAGCACACATCAGACTACACAGCAGTGAAGAGAACTGGGTTTGTTCACTGACTTATCCATTTTTTCATGTACTAGGTGATGGCCATTGTCCACACACCATCACAGGGGTTGGGTTAAAATTCTGTTTGTTATCAACTAAGTGTGCAAACTTGGCCAACCTTTCTGCATAGAGAGGTAAGGTATCTCTTAAGAATGAAGGTTCTCTTACTTCATTTCTTCATGAACAGTTTTCCTTTCTTAAAGGAAGTGACAACATGCTCCAGTGCGTGAGCTGAGTCTCCACAGAGTCAGAGGTAGATGGCTGGAGTGAAACAGTCTAGTCCTGTGATTAGGGAGGTGTCAGGGGTAGAGTGCAGGACTTAGCTGACAAGGTGTTGAGTATGACCTCTCTGTCTCTCAATTACACGAATCAAGCTTCTTGAAAAATTAAAGTCTTTTTTTAACTTTTTTATAAAAAAAGTTGTTATTCATGTCGTTGTTAGATTTATTGTTTTTATTGTTGTTGTTATTTTTATTGCTGTTGTTTTTTATTGTTGTTGTTATTCATGTCGTTCTTAGATAGGGCAGAGAGAAATGGAGAGAGGAGGGGAAGACAGAGAGGGGGAGAGAAAGATAGACACCTGCAGACCTGCTTCGCCACTTTTTGTGAAGCGACTCCCCTACAGGTGGGGAGCCGGGGGCTCGAACCAGGATCCTTACACAGGTCCTTGCGCTTTGCACCACGTGCGCTTAACCCGCTGTGCTACCGCCAGACTCCCTGAAAAATTAAAGTCTTAACTCTGTGCTCTCTAATTCCCTTCCCTCTTGCAGTTCTCGCTTTGGTTCTGACTGGTACACTCAGAAAGTCTGGAAGGATTGCCATAATCTGATTTGTGGCCAACCAAATTTTTACTTGTTCCTTAAGACCCATATCACAATTTAGGGCTCTTAATACCTCCCCTGGCTCCCTGCTCCCTAAGCCAAATGACTCCCTCCCATCCTGCTCTTCTGTAAACACTCAGCTTCCCGAGTCTCAGTGAGCGACCGTTTAATCTGTAGATGAGTTCATCTGAGAACCATATTTTCTCTCCTCCATTGTTCCAGCCTTTGGGCTGACAGTTTGACCTAAACCACATTCTCTGTAGTTAGATATATCAAATGTCCCCAGGCTACTACATAAGTAACAAGCCTGCAGCAGACAGAGAACACCCAAATAGACTTATGAATCAGAAGGACAAAAAAAAAAAAAAACTTAAACCAGCTAGACACATCAGTGACTACTCACTAAGTAGCACAGAGAGACCATGGAACCCCTACAGAAAACAGATCAGCGTAACTTGCCTATTGGAGAAGACAGGCCGTCAGTTAAATTCTTTAGTGGGATTGGCTTACAGCTATACCTTTGCAATTTAGAGGTTGATGTCAATTTAAGACAGCTGTGTAACATTCTTGAGGAGAGCAGGGCGATGATGCTTACTGAGTTGCTGTGAGGGGATGAGCGTCTGTCTCCTGGTGGGAGTTTGAACCCAAAGTACTTCTACCCTTCATGCCTTGCATGCCTTGGGCACCTCTTTTTTCATAGCTGCTAACATCTATACTAGTATCCTATGCAATATATAACTTAGTTCGTAATTTGATCAATTTATTGATCTATTTATTTTGGCACGGACTGCTCAGCCTCACACAAATGCCACTTCACTGCTCCAGACCAACTTTTTTTAAAAAATTTTTTTATTATCTTTATTTATTTATTTGATAGAGACAGCCGGAGATTGAGAGGACGGGGAGACAGACACCTGAAGTCCCGCTTCACCACTTGTGACACTTTCTCCCTACAAGTGGGGGGGGGATTAGGGGCTTGAGCCCAGGCCCTTGCACATTGTAATGTGTGTGCTCAACCAGGTGTGCCACTACCCAGCCCCCAGACCAACTTTTTCAGAGAGAGAGAGAGAGAGAGAGAGAGAGAGAGACTACAGCACCAAAGCTTCCCTCAGAGTCACGACAATCCCATATGGTGTAGGGGATGGAACCCAGGCCAAGCTCACGGCAAAGTGTGCATCCTATCTGGTAAGCTACCTCTCTAAACCCCAGTATATAAATTTTAGGGAGCACAGTCATTCCAAGTGTATCATAGTGATAGCTCTCACTTTATTTCTTTATCTTGACGTGAAGACATTATTTTTTTTAACATTTTTACTTTATTTATTATTGGACAGAGAGAGAAACTGAGCAGGAAGGGAGAGACAGAAAGGGAAAGAAACAGAGAGAGCCCAGAAGCTCTGCTTCACCACTCATGAAGCTTTCCCCCTGCTTGTGGAGATGAGGGGCTTGAACCTGGGTCCTTGCATGCTGTAATCAGGTGCACCACAGCCTGGCCCCTCCCTGTGCAGACATTATACTGAAGTGCTTTCTATGTGTTAATACTGTCCTATAAACCATAAAACTAGTACAGCAAAATGGAGGAAGGTTTTTTTTTTTTTTTTTGCCTCAAGGGTTATCACTGGGGCTCAGTGCCTGCACTACAAATCCACTGCTCCTGGAGGCTATTTTTTTCCCTTTTGTTGCCCTTGTTGTTTTATCATTGTTGTGGTTATTATTATTGTTATTGATTTGATGTCATTGTTGTTGGATAGGACAGAGAGAAATGAAGAGGGGGGGGAAGACAGACGGGGAGAGAAAGATAGACACCTGCAGACCTGCTTCACTGCCCGTGAAGCGACCCCCTGCAGGTGAGAAGCAGAGCCTCGAACCTGGATCCTTATGCCAATTCATGTGCTTCGCACCATGTACGCTTAACCCGCTGTGCTACGGTCTGGCCCCCATCCACTTGTGAACATTTCTCACAATATGAAAGACACAAATATATTTGCAAGTAATGTTTTGATTGATGATTTGAATAAGAGGTGAAACCCTCCCCCTCAAAATATACTGAAGTAACAACAGAAGAAAGCCAAGATTATTTCTGGTAGATTATTTCTTAGCTTTTAGATAGCTAAGGAGTGCAGAGACTGTGTGTATGCATGTTTTGGGGCTGAACCAAACTGCTTGGAGACAAGAGAGAGAACAGAGCTCTGGAGGGGTATGAGGAGCTCTGAACATCCTATGGTGGGACAGACAGTGAAACCATCTTCTCCATGTCCCCTGAGAAATCTCCGGAAAATTCTTCCTAATTCTCCAGTCATCTTGGGACATGAAATGATTTGGCAGGTTCAAAGGGCAATCTGAGACCAACAAAGTGAACAGACCTGGGAGAGTAGCTAGAAGCCTGGATTATGCTTATCCAAAACTTTATGAAGAAGAGTAAAAAGTGCTCACCTGAGAAGATCGAGGCTTGTACACGTGAGAAGATCGAGGCTTGTACAGGTTAACAAATCTGATAGCCAACACGAATAAATAAGAGACTTCTGGACGGGGGTACAAGGGGGTTAAGCTCACATGGCTCAAGGATCCTGGTTTGAGCCCCCAGCTCCACACCTGCGGGGGGAGGGGAGTTGCTGCACAAGCAGTGAAGCAGGTGTGCAAGTGTCTTTCTCTCCCCTTCTCTGTCTTCCCCTCCTCTCTCGATTTCTCTCTGTCCTATCCAACAACATTGGTGACAACAATAACAATAACAAGGTCAGAAAAATGGCCTCCAGGAGCAGTGGATTTGTATTTCATGTACCAAAGCCCCAGTGGTAACCCTGGAGGCAAAATAAGAAAGTGTTCAGGGTAGCCAGTCAAAACAAATCTGCTTGATTCACTGCCTACGATGTTAACCCTAGCCTTCACGATCCTGTGACTGTTTCCTGCTATTCAAACTTGGACAAATTGGGTTAGGGCTCATATAAGTTTTCCCCTAAAGCCATGTCAATAAAAGGAGGAAGTTGTATATGAAAGAAGAGAAGAGAAACGATTCTAGTCATGGGGTATAAATAGCCTACCGGGTTCCCATCTTCAGACGTGGACCAGAAGACACAGACAGGAGGAGTGACCGCATGTGAGGGAAGGAGGCAGCCACTTGTCTTGTCGCACAGGGATACCCGCTGCCAAAAACGAGACTTGAGCTGTCACTGCCATAGTCTCGACAAACGCCCACCAGGCAATGACATCACTGCCAAAGCCCAATTAGCTCCAAGAAGACCCTGGCACTGGATGGTGTTCTTTCACGATGGCATGAAATTTCCAAATATAAACTGGGTCCACAATCGTATCGGCCAGTTCACAGGACAGCTTGACAACTCGTCGTTCTTTAAGCAGCCTTGTGAAACTATTTCACTCCCTAAAAAGACAGGTATAATCACACTCTCCTCAGGAGTCAACTAGAAAAAAAGATGCAGAGCTTGTCTGTACATACTTTGGCTGTCCCTGTAGAACATGGAGGGAAAGTTTACCAAGAATGGGGCCAGCTGGTATGGCACTTGGTTAAGTGCACACATTATAGTGCTCGAAGACCCAGGTTCAAGTCCCAGCTCCCCACTTACGGGGGAAAGTTTCACAAGTGGTGAAGCAGGGCTGAAGGTGTCTCTCTGTCTCTTTCCCTCTCTCAATCTCTCCATCCCATTGTCTCAATTTTTCTCTCCTTCTATCCAGTAATAAATAAATAGATCAAAAACTTATTTTTTAAAAAGAGATATTTTACCAAGATGCATTGTCTCCTGGGCTACTTTATCCTCTAGGAAAAGAATTCCTTTTTTTCTCCCCCCCCCCACCTGAGCAGTGAACCACTGGCTTCTGGTGAGGACAGGCTTTGAACCTAAGCTCTGTCTGCCTCAGAATCCATGGGCAGAGCCACTACACTAAGCTCATCTAGGAAAACAATTCCTGAACATTTAAGTAAGCTCTTTATAATGCACTGCATGCTCTCATGTGCATTGTCAGAACTTAATCTCACAACAGGCCAAATGCAATGGACACACTATAGCTGCTATTTGGAGAATTACCTGAGAGCACAGACTTCCTCTCACTTTTCTCTGTGCCTGATGAATCACATGAATCCTGTCAATGCTAATGGAATAGGATCTGCTGGAATGGAGCTGAATATATTGGAGCAATTCATCCAAGTCAGAAAGAAGTCAAACTGGTTAAGTGCACATAGTACTAAATGCAAGGACCTGTGCAAGGATCCTGGTTTGAGACCCCAACTCCCCACCTGTGAGGCAGGTCTGTAGGCGTCTCTCTTTCTCTCTTCCTCTCTATCTCCCCCTCCTCTGACAATTTCCCTCTGTCCAGTCCAATAAAATGGAAAGAAATCACAGCCAGGAACAGTGGATTTGTGGTGCCAGTGCCGAGCCCAGAGATAATTAACCCTGATGGAAAAAAAAAAAAAAGGAAGTAATACAAAAGAACTCACTGCTCAGTGTTCACCTCTATGGGATGTATCATTGCCTCAGCATATAATATAAGTCAACTGCTTACCACACACCTGTTTTGTGTCTGGGCATGTGATAAATATTGGAGGCTGACAGGAAGATGGAAGGCATCCAGGTATAATCGAAGACATGGCTTCTGCATGCTACTTAATGTTTAGACAACGACTAGGATACATTTAAAAATAGAAACGTGACTCCGGATCTGTAGGCATCAGTTCAGGGAGCCATCCTTCTACCTGTAAGAAATAATTAAGGCAGCACAACAAGTCCTATAGCAGTCTTCCATTAGGAATTGATGAATAGCTTATGATCCCCCAAAAATAATTATGGATTTCCAACCAAACAAAATCAAATAT
Organism: Erinaceus europaeus; assembly: GCF_950295315.1. Taxonomy (NCBI): domain Eukaryota; kingdom Metazoa; phylum Chordata; class Mammalia; order Eulipotyphla; family Erinaceidae; genus Erinaceus; species Erinaceus europaeus. The sequence continues at coordinate 11,991,322 of NC_080171.1, read as the reverse complement.
AAACTCCAAAGTCACTTGTTAGGAGGTCCCACTTGTAGCTAGTCTGCCTCCAGCTTCCCCATGCCAACAACTTCCAGTCGGAACATGCTTGAAGCTGTCCTTTTTCCACCGTGAAGAAGTTTCACACCTCTCCTGCCTTTGAATCTTGGTCAGACCCAAGTGGTGGAGTCTGACTTGCCTGCTATTGCAAATTGAATAAATGGTCTTTGGGTGATTTTTTTTTCTATTTCTACACATATAATTAAGGAACTTATCCCACAGTGAGGAGAATAAGATATATACATGCATATATATACATCTATATAAATAAGATAAATAAAGATGTGTATATGTCAGATAATAAGACTATAATACAATAAGTGTCAAAAAGAGCAATCAGCTTCAAAGCAAACACAAGGCTTCTTAAGCAATAGCAGTGCAAAGAAAGCAGCTGTAGGTACTGGAAAAAGCAGTCCATTTCCAAGACTAGTTTGTCTTTTTACTTCTCTCTCTCTCTTTCTCAATAATAAATATAAAACCAGAAGGGATTGGAGATCTGGGGAGGATTCTTATAGATAAGACACCTGCCTTGCATGTGTGAGTACCTGGGCTCCATTCCTAGCACTGCATAAAACAGAATGCTGTGTTTTTCTCAATAAATGAGTAATAAATAAATCAATCTCTTTTGTTAAATATATTATTTATTTATTAATAAGAGGGAGAGAAAGAACCACACAGCATTCTGTGACTTGTGCTGCCGGGGATTGAATTCAGGACCTCATAACACACAATAAATAAATCTCTTTTAAACACAGGTTCTGTTACTTTTTTGTTAAATCTCTTTTTCAGTGTTTTTTTTTTTCACCTCCAGGGTTATTGCTGGGGCTCAGTGCTTGCACTACAAATCCACTGCTCCTGGAGGCTAATTTTTTTCCCTTTTGTTGCCCTTGTTCTTTTATCATTGTTGTGGTTATTACTGTTGTTGTCATGGATGTCATTATTGTTGGATAGGACACAGAGAAATGGAGAGAGGAGGGGAAGACAGAGAGGGGGAGAGAAAGATAGACACCTACAGACATGCTTCCCAGCCTGTGAAGCAACTCCCCTGCAGGTGGGGAACTGGGGGGCTTGAACCAGGATCCTAACACTGGTCTTTGCGCTTTGTACCACGTGTGGTTAACCTGCTGCGCTACCACCCGACCCCCTATTACTTATTATTTTAAAAGGCATTTCTATTAGATTAAGACACTAGATTACAGCAATCATAGGAAACTAATACACAGCAACAAAGAATATTAGAAATCAAGTGCCACGTCAGCATGCTTCACTGCAGACTGTGTCCAGAGACTTCAGGTGTGGAATGTCAACCCTTTAGCTTCATCACTCAGGTGAGATCTTTCCATAGGATTCTCTAATTCCATTCCAGGAGGTTCACTTCCTAACAAAGTCCGAAAACCTAGATATAGACCAGGTCCCATGAGATAGAGCATATGTTCACATGTATCCATAAATTAGGGCAAAATATATACCTGAAAACAAAAGTACACAAGAGTCTGCAGTGAGTCAGTATATGCAGCAGGCAAGTAGAAAGACCTAAACAGACACCATAAAGTTCCTAATGAAATAGTGTCTACTTAGACTTAGATACCCTTCTCACCTACTTCCTATTACACTTCCTTCAGTCACTCCAAAGCTAATCTTATCAATGTAAGGACTACAAAAGCTAAATAAGGGCAAGAGACTGGCATACTTCACCAATGACTTTTTAGTCACTATCAGGCCACGCCATCAGCTGGGGCCCTAGTCAGGGAGTTCTAAGATTCCCAAACAGACATGATGGACCTAGACCTTGAATAAATCCCTTTCCCCAATGTTACCAATCATCTCTACCAGGAACAACACAATAGACCCCTTTGTGGGTCCCCATAGAACCTTGCCCTCAACAAGGATCAACCACGGTAGAGAATGTTCCATCCTCCGAAGGCAGGCTGGATAATATACTCTATCTTCCACCTGAGGAAGATGGGTCCTGAAATTGGGGCAGCTTGGAAAGTTCCTACTCATGACCACAGAATGTAAGCTTAGAGCTACAGGGAAGCAGAGGCCACATACGCTCCTAAGCTGAATATGGGCCCCAGATCAGATCAAGTCAATGGGATTTATAGTCAACAATATTTATACACCTTTCCCATATTTGGGAGCTACTGTCTTCCCTGATCCAGCTTTCTGGTCCTTTTCCAGCCATGACATCGTCTCCCCAGACAATAACTTGGTTCCACCTGCATATCAGATGTCAGGCTCAGAAAACAAACAAACAAACAAAAAACCCTACTAGTATAGTCATGGGCCCTTTTGAATATACCTAAAATAGAGGCCTACTAACTATCTACAAAACGGAGACCTCCAAATCTTCATCTGCACTAATCCAGCCTTTAGGTTCATGATTAATCAACAATTTGTTTGGCTTTATATGTTAACTTTTCTTTGAGCCACCAGGTTCCAGATGCTAGCATAATGCCATTCAGAATTCCCTGGACAGACAACCCCACAAATGTGTCCTGGAGCCCTGCTTCCCCAGATCCCTACCCCAGTAGGGAAAGAGAGAGGCAGGCTGGGAGTATGGATCGGCCTGTCAATGCCCATGTTCAGCAGGGAAGCAATTACAGAAGCCAGACCTTCCACCTTCTGCATCCCATAGTGACCCTGGGTCCATACTCCCAGAGGGCTAAAGAATAGGAAAGCTATCAGGGGAGGGGATGGGATATGGAGTTCTGGTGGTGGGAATTGTGTGTTGTACCCCTCTTATCCTGTGGTTCTTGTCAGTGTTCCCTTTTTATAAATAAAAATTATTTAAAAAAAAAGAAATCAAGATACATGACTCCTGCAAGAATCAAAACTGATAAAGTGAGCATCTCTGATCTCACATTTTAGCTCCAAACATGTGTCTTATCAAAATAATAAGCATGCTTCTGAACATTGACATCAAGATGTCCATTTGAGAATTACTTGAGAGCAGAGATTCTGAATCACTTTTCTCTGTGCCATCAGCATGTTTCCTAGGTCCTGACACATCACACAAATCCTGTAAACACCAGTGGAATAGCATATAACGGGATGAAACTGATGTACCACAAACATACACTGTACAGTAAAAAAAAAAAAAGTCAATAAGAGTATAGGAAAATCTAGTAAATGTCATCATAAAAAATATTGTCCAAGGAGCCAGCAGATGGCTGACCAAGCAGAGAGCACACTTCCCCATAACAAAGACTCAGCATGTTTGAATTCTTGGCCATAATATAAGAGCCCCTGCTGAAGAAAGCTTTACAAATGATGGTGTTGTGCTGTTGTGTCTCTCCTTCTCTCTCTGAATTTCTTTCCCTCTCCCTCACTCTCACTCTCAACTTCTTCCTGAAAATATAAAATAAAATAAAATATTTTCCAGGAAATGTGTAGTCATGCAGGTGTTGACTCCCAATAAAATAAATCTCACTGGTAAAAAAAAAAAAAAGGAAAGAAAGAAACGAAGGAATGAAAGAAGGAAGGAAAGAAGGGAGGGAGAGAGAAAGAGAGAGGGAGAGAGAGAAAGAGAAATCAATACTTTGGAAAATATTTAGCAACAAAGGGGAAAGCTATTGATCTTAAAAGCAGGATACAAAGTAATAAAAGTTCCCAGTTTTGTGAAAGTTGAAAAGTATAGCAAAATATTAATAATAGATTAAATGATTAATGTTAGGGCTAGTCATGTGCCCAACCCAGGTTTGAATACAGACCCCAACAAATTGGAGGAAGGTTCAATACTGTGGCATTTTCCTCTCTTTCTCTCTGCCTTTTTATCTCTCTCGCTCTTTTTAATATTCTTTTGATTTTTTAAATGGAGGTAAAAAGAGAGAGAGAGACAAGAGTATTGCTCAGCTGTGACTTATAATTGTTCTGGGGGTTGAACTTGGAACGTTAGAATCTCAGCTATGAAAGTCTTTTGCATAACCATTATCCTGTCTCCCAGGCCTGTGTCTTTTATACTGTCCATAGACGTCAGCCAGGACTGGTGAAAGTCCAGCGACAAAGAAATAAAGGCAGACAGAAATGGAGAAAAGAAAATGTATCATTAGTAATGGTTGCCTTTGTGAGATAAGACTAAAAGGATGTTTTTTGTTTTCTCTTTACAGATTTCTGTATCTTCCAGATGTTGTATAATGAACATAGATTGCTTTTGTAATCAGAAAACTAAATGATATTTTCCATAAAATAAGCCCTTCAGGTGACAAAAACCACAAAATTAATCATGCCTCTGACTGAATAATCTCATTCATAAAAACATATCCTAAGGATATATACAAGTCAATACAAGAAACAGATCTTGTAAGTCAAGACTTTTATAGCAGTGTCACTTATAATACTTTAAAAATTGGAAGCAAACTGAATATCTGGTAATTGCATTTTGATAAAACAAATTATAATATATTTGCTTAATAAGTTATTGGGAAGCCAAAAATTAATATAAAACTCTCTATAAATATAGAAACCACACAATATTATGAAATAAAAAGCCCAGGTATAAAATGCCCTACAGTGATAACGTTCCTTAAATGTGGATAAAGATAAGAGACAAACATTACAAATAGTTGCTATGCTAAAGAAAAGGGGATTCTGAGAATGATTTGTGTAAAGTTATTTCAATAAATGCAACTACTTGATGAAGGCACACAACAGCATGTGCATCAAGAAGCCAGAGAACTCAGGAGCACTGGGATGGTAATGACAGTAGAACTAGAAGAAAGATCTATAAGAAAGGGCACAAGAACCAGTAACTCAAGGATATGCATGTTTATTTATATACCCAACAAATATTTATTGAGCCTGCTTATTTGAATACAAATAAAACTATAATGAAAAAAATAAAGGAATGGCAAGCATATAATTTAGAATTTGAGGTACTCTTGGAGAATTAGAAGAATCTCACTAAAAAGGGGGGAGTTTCATTTGGCTCAGTGTTACCTTAAGCTAATTGTTGAATTGGGCACGTGGATGTCCGTGTTCAGATCGGCATACCGCTAGTGCTCACAATAGTGCTTGGCATACAGTGGTTCACACGAGGAATTACTTGTGCAAACAGACTTCTTAGTGACTTCATAAACAAAGCTCATGGTTATTTATACAGCCTTAGAACCTTTCAAGAACTGGCTTGTCTCTAATTTATCCACACCCATGACTTCCCACCTAAACTACAATAACCCTTGGTCATTATTCACCAGCCACAAAGGAGTTTTTAGTGCCTCTGAGAATTTGCCCAAGTTCCAGATGCTTCCAGCATCTGCACCAGTCTAACTTTCCTGAACAGATGATTTTACCGATGTGTCCTGGGACCTCCCCTCTCCGGAGTCCTACCCAACTAAGAAAAGATAGAGACAGGCTGGGGTTATGGATCTACCTGTCAATGCCCAAGTCCAGAGGAGAAGCAACTACAGATGCCAGAACTCCTACCTTCTACACCCCAAAACAACTCTTACCCATAATCCCAGTGGGGGAGAATGATAGGAAGAAGAAGATCTTGCCTTTAGATTCCAAATTATTAAACAATTTGTTCTTCTTTATATCTTAGTGCTTTTTCAGACACCAAGTTGCAGATGCTACCATGACACTAACCTGACTCGCCCAGGCAGACAACTTCACCAACATGTCCTGGATACCACCTCTCCAAAGCCCTGTCCCACTAGGGAAAGATAGAAACAGGCTGGGGGTATGGATTCACCTGACAACGCCCATGTTCAGCGGAGAAGCAATTACAGAAGCCAGACCTCCCACCTTCTGCACCCCATAACGACCCTGGGTCCATACTCCCAAAGGGATAAATAATAGGAAAGCTTCCAGTGGAAGAGATGGGATACAGAACTATGGTGGTGGGAAATGTGTGGAACTCTACCCTTCTTATCCTATGGTTTTGTCTATATTTTCTATTTATGACTGGGCCCTCCTCAATCGCTATCGAACAGGCCATGGCCAGTGCACCGCTATGTTCCATCGCTGGGGAGCCAGAGACGACCCGAACTGCCCCTGCAGCTCCAGACAGACTATGACCCACATAGTCAACAACCACCTCTCCAGATTCAAAGGAGGTCTCGAAACTTGACATCAGGCTCAACCTGATGCTGTTGACTGGCTACGGAAGAAGGGCAAACGCTAGAAGAAGAAGAAGAATTTTGTAAATAATTTTTTTAAAAAAGAGGGCTCTGAACTCAAGGTCCATCAAGTCCCAGAGAGAGAGAGGACATAAAGGGTAGAGATATTTGGATGATGTAATAAGGTCATGTGTGGCTTGGGGGGAGGGTAAGACACAAATGGTTCTGGAAGAAAAAAGGGGCAACTATGTACAAATGTAGACAGATACAGAGATGACAGTTAACCCATGTCTGCAATCTTGGGAGAACCACAGTGGTTTGCAATGGAGGGATAAAGAATTCAGAACTCAGGTGGTGGCAATGGTGTGGAATTGTACCCCTGTTGACGTAATTTTACAAATCAATAGTAAATCACTAATAAATTTTTTAAAAGATATTTGCTGTGTTCAGATTTGATTTGATGAAATAACTTGAATACCTGTCTTCAGACCCATCTCATCTCTGGAGAGATAGGCCCCCCAAGGACAAAAGAAGGCAACAGAGACTGAGGTGATAAAACTGACAACTTTTAGAGCACAGTCAGCATTTGTAAGATGAGAAAGGGCACTTTCACAAGAATTAAGACAGGCCATGAACAATCAAGTCCATTATAATTAAGATGCTTAAACTATACTTATGTAAGTGGAAGATAGAATAGACAAATAACAATAACGTCTGAAATATTTAAGTCAACTGAATTCCACAGAATGGACCTTCCATTTGACAGGCAGATTCCAAAATAGCAAACAGTCTCTCAGTTAGGTCCATGTCTTAATTTTCTTTTATCCCAAGTACCTAGAATAAGTCCCGACACTAAGGAGTGACTCAATATATTTTCAAGTATTAACTGAAGTTAAGTTAGAGTGTGTTATGAAGAAGCACAGTTAGTTTTCAGTTTTCCTAAAAGTGTTTCTTCTGAGCCTCATGGCCCTTCTAGTCCAGGAGAACTGACTGTGAATTTCTTAAGTGTTTAATATTTTAGATTCTAAAAAATGCTTCTCTAGTGCTCAAAGCCCAAACAAAATGTGAATTTGTAAGCGCTGGTTAACAAGTTGTAAAATGGATTTAGAATGTGGTAGACGAGTGGTACGTGGTCAGTATTTAGACTGTCTCTAACATTCAAGCCATGAGTAATACCTTCTTTGAAAAAGATATCAAAACACTTCTTGACCAGATAGATATTTCCAAAGAGATGAAAATATCCAATGTAAGAAATCCTGACCTGCTGAAGAGACATGGGAATGATGAAGCTAGCAGCAACACAAAACAAACAAAAAAATAAGACACCACTGAAAAAGATCAAGGAATTTTGAGACCCTCTCATGAAATACCAACAACTACCAACTGTATACACCGATCATAGAAAATTTCATTTTTGAAAACTGATCATGGGTCTGGGTGGTGGTATACCTGGTTACAATGTGCAAGGATCTGGGTTTGAGCCCCTGGTCCCCACCTGCTGGGGAAAAATTTTGTAAGCAGTGAAGCAATGCTGCAGGTCTCCCTTCTCCTTCTCCTCCTCCTCTTCCTCATCCTTCTACTCCTCCTCCTCCTTCTTTATCTCCCCTAGCCTCTCAATTTCTGGCTGTCTCTATCCAATAAACAAAGATTTAAAAAAAAATTAAAGAAAAATAAGACAAAGAAAATTGATCATTGGATAAATTAGTGTTTAGTGACTGTTTACTGTAAAATAATTCCAGAAGGATTGAGCTTAAGATAAGGCTGGTAAAAGAAAAACCTACAACGTGGTCTGGGAGGTGGTGCAGTGATAAAGCTTTAGACTCCCAAGCATGAGGTCCCAAGTTCGATCCCCAGCAACACATGTGCCAGAGTGATGTCTGGTTCTCTCTCTCTCTCCTCCTATCTTTCTCAAAAATAAATAAAATATTTTTAAAATGTTTAAAAAAACACAACAATAAAACAACAAGGGCAACAAAAGGGAATAAATAAATATTTTTTTAAAAAAAAAGATAAGGCTGGTATTGGGTGTGACATTTTATAGCCTGGTGGATTGAAGCAGTCCGTAGATCATGGTGCTGGGATGTACTTCAGGCAAAAAACAGGCTGAGGCAAAAAAAAATTTTTTTTTAAGAAAGAAAATGGTCAGGCCATGCTGCATCTGAGTGCCCACTCTACCACACAGAAGGACCTGGATTCCAGCTGCTGATTCTCCCCTGTAGAGGGCAGCTTCGTGGGCAGTGAAGCTGGGCTGCAGGTATCTCTTTCTTTTCCCCCTCAGTTTCTCTCTGTCCTAGCAAACAGAAATAAATAAATAAATAAATTTTTTAATAAAAGAAAAAAGGCAATGTGTATAAGAGAATTTAGAAACTGTTCCAAGAGGTACTTTCTCTGGAATGGGCTAAGATCAGAATCTTACCTCAACCACTTCTGTGCCTCCCAGTATGCTGACATTCACTCAGGGAGAAAAAACTTGTCAGCAACCGCTCTCAAAAAGCAAGGACTGCATCCCCCAAATAATTATTTCTAGTTATTGGTCTCTGTCATCCTAGACCCAAACTTTGTTCATTTGTTCTTTCATTTAGTAAATACTTGACAAATGACTATTCCCTGTTCTAGACGCAGAGTGAGTGAAACAGGCAAAGTCTGGATAGTTACCAAGTTTACATGCTAGAAGAAGGAGATACGAATAAGAAATATGAGGGCTGTGCTTCAGCACTGAGGGAAGTTTCAGTGTTGTGGTATCTCTCGTGTATATCTCTCTCCCTCTCTCTCTCTCTCTCTCTCTCTCTCTGCATCTGAATGGGGAAAAAAGTTGGTCATACAATGGTGAAGTCACGCAATGTGCTAAACTCCAAGTTTAGAAAAGAAAAGAAAGAAAAATTCCAAGACCAAGAAAATTGAAATCCAGAAGGGGTTAGATATCATAGTGGTTATGCAAAGTGACTCTCATGTCTGAGGCTCCAAAGTTCCAGGTTCAGTACCCTTTACCACCGTAAGCCAGAGCTGAGCAGTGCTCTAGGGAAAAAAAAAGTTGAAATCCCCCAAAGTCTATGCCTCTGTAGTCAACATGATGTTTAATCTTCACTCAAATTCTAGGTAACATTAGACAAACACTTGACATTAACTGACTGAATAGCAGAACTACTGGGCTATTCTAGCAGCCACTGACAGTGTGTGACTATGGGACTAGGCCAGAGAGGATTTTTCTAACTACTTGGTCTAATTTCTAAATGGAAACTCACAGTGTTTGATGAATAATGAATGTGAATAATTAATGCATTTGAGAAACGAAAATTTCTTACCTGTCAGTTACTTATCTTGGAGATGACAACACATCCATCACTCCTCCCCTGAGGGGCTAGACTCATCTCCATAGAAACTGGGGGCAACCCAGAATGTTATTTATGCCTCAATGCCTGTTTTCCTTGCTCGGACTCACCAGAAGACCTTCTAGGGCTAACTTGTTTTGAAAAGTCAAAAACTTTACTTATCTGACATGTCTTTTAAAAAAAAATTTTTTTTAATTTTTATTATCTTTATTCACTGGATAGAGAAAGCCAGAAATCAAGAGGGATGGGGGTTACAGAAAGGGAGAGAGATAGACAGACACATGCAGCCCTGCTTCACCATTTGCAAAGTTTTCTCCCTTCAGGTAGGGACTAGGGGCTCAAACCCGGGTCCTTGCACACTGTAATGTGCTCACGTAACCAGGTGCACTGCCACCCAGCCCCATCTTGTTTTTTAAAGCCCCAAATAATGAGGTATACTAGGAAGTCTAAGACCTATCAAAGAGCTCTGTGTGTGGACACTCTTGAGATGCGCTTGCACCAAAATGCATACACCCTCTGGGAAAGAAATTAAATGAAAAAATATATATGGACCTTTGATGATTAGTGATTAATCAACAATTTGTTTGGCTTTATATGTTAACTCTTTTTCAGCCACCAGGTTCCAGATGCTAACATAATGCCAACCAGACTTCTCTGGGCAGATGGTGACACCAATGTGTCCTGGAGCCCTGCTTCCTCAGAGCCCATTTCACTAGGGAAAGAGAGAGACAGGTTGGGAGTATGGATCGACCTGTCAATGCCCATATTCAGTGGGGAAGCAATTACAGAAGCCAGACCTTCCACCTTATACACCCCATAATGATCCTGGGTCCATACTCCCAGGGGGATAAAGAGTAGGAAAGCTATCAGGGGAGGGGATGGGATATGGACCTCTGATGGTGGGAATTGTACCCCTCTTATACTATGGTCTTGTCAGTGTTTCCATTTTATAAATAAGTAAATTTTAAAAAGAAAGAGACCATTCAGTAGAAGGCAGACCTTACCATGTGTGAGAGCCTGAATTTGAACCCCAGCACCACATGGAAGTACCATGAAAGCAGGAGGGAGCTCACCAGATAGTTAAGCAATGGTGTCGTCTCTCCTTATCTTGCTGCATGCCTCCCTACCCCACACACCCAATATCTGAAATAAAAACGGAAGTAGTCTGCCTGGGAATAGTGCAATCTCAGTGCATGCTCAAAGCCCTGATGCCACAAAAAGGATAAACAATAAATAAATAGAATAGTAAAGTTAAAAAAAAAAAAAAAAGAGCTTTGATTAAAAATGCCCAGGAGGCAGGTGGTAGCACACTAGGTTGTATGCACATAGTGCAAAGCACAAGACTGGTGCAAGAATCCTGGTTCGAGCCCCCGGCTCTATGCCTGTAGAGGGGTCACTTCACAAGCAGTGAAGCAAGTCTGCAGGTATTTCTCTTTCTCTCCCCCTCTCTGTCATCCCCTTTTCTCTCCATTTCTCTCTGTGCTATCCAATAAAATGGAAAAAATGGCCTCTAGAGCAGTGGATTTGTTGTGCAGGCACCAAGTCCCAGCAATAACCCTGGAACCAAACAATAAAATTTAGCCCATACATTAAAACTGTCAGCCCGGTTTTACAAATGGGATTCTTTGGCTCACAAAAGTTAAGCAAATTAGCCAAGATCAAAGAGTTAGTACATAAACACACAAACCAGAAAAGTTTTGAGTACGGTGAAGATTCTTGTGTGGAGAGATTTCTGTTCCTTGGAGGAAATGACCTCCAAAATTTCATCTCATTCTCCAGTGTCTAATATGCCAGTGAAATAGGTGCTCTGTGGGCATTTTTTAATAAATCTTATGTGACCTACCGGGAGACTGTAATACTACATCTGTAATACTATTGTTTTTTCCTAATCATAGGTATTTTATTTCAAGGCAAATTGTGTGTGTATGTGTGTGTGTGTATGTGTGTGTGTGTTTATAATTTGCCTTGAAATTATATATATGGAAGATAGAATAGAAAATTATAAGACTAGCATGTGTACCAGTCAGGATAGAATAAATTATATAACAGTGACAACAAACAACTCACAAGGTTAGAATTCAACAAAGGGTTGTTTCTTGTCAACCACCAGAAACTAAGATAGGTTCCACTGCAATCACTCTGAAATCCAGAAAGACTGTGTAGCTACAGTCTCAGACGTTGCTAGTCACCTGACAGGAGGAGAGAAAAAAGGCGCAGGAGAATGCATTGGATGTTAAAGTGTTTGGATGTTTACCTGAGAATGCTCCACCCTCACTCCCATCCCTACATATCACTGGTCTGAGTAAGTCACTAAGTCACACCTCATGTTAGACAGGAAGAAAATGGAAAATCCACGACTTCTGAAACTTTCAATACATTTGCATATGCCTAAATATACTCTTGAGAGTCTGATAGTGTTAAATACTGTTCTATGCCCTGGAGACTGCTTCTAATGTCTTGAGTGCTAAGAGGAATAATTAAGTAGGCTAAGAAGTGGTAAGTCGAGGAGGTAGAGAGGTACAAGGTGAGTTCAGGAAAGGATGAAATCCTGAAGAGGGGTCTGGAAAATTAGAGGGAGGAAGCAGGGCAAGTCAGAATCTGCCTCTCACATGAAAACTAGACACAAAGAACTCAAATCTTGTAAAATCCAGAGTGATCCCCTCCTATCCTATGGCTTTGTCACTGTTTCCTTTTTATAAATAAAAAAATTAAAAAAGAATAGTGAAAGAATAAATTTTGGTTGTTTCAAAACCAAAAAAAAAAAAATCCAGGGTGATTTCTAACATAGAGACAGAGAGGTAAGATATCAACCCATTTGCTGTTTGTGGGACTGGAATGGCTGAACTCTTTCTCTCTAAACCCTGTAATACAACTTCCAACTTCCTTCCTTTTCTCACTGAAGCTATACAGACTAGTAGAAGATTCCTTGTTTCCTATGTTTAACCAGCATGAAAAAAACATTTAACTTTAGGAGAGACTAGAGATCAGCAAAAGGTCTGTAAATAAATACAATTATCAACTACTTGCTGAGCTAAATTTATACTCCAGGAAGTGCTCTAAGCATTTTAGATATTTAGATATAGTTCATTAAGAAGAGTTGTAAAAAAAAAAAAAAAAAGGATAAGATACATAGGAGCATTGTTAACATTTTATAAGTGAAAAGGCAGAATTAATTATGGAGTTTTCTGGATTATGTCATTTTTAGTAGTAAGCAGTCTGGGACCTGGAAGGTGACTCAGGCAGCAAGGCTCTGAGTTAAATCCCTGGAATCACACAGCAGCACTATGGACAGCTCCCTAGATGGTGAAACAATGTTTTGGTGTCTCTCCTTTCTCTAAAATACAGAGGACAAAACTAGGCTAGTGAGGCAACACAGCAATACTGCATATGTACAAAGGCCCTATTGAGATTCCCAAGTTATGCATTTAAAATAAATTATCTAAGTCTCAAGCCTGTGCTCCAAATTATCAAGGCACATGGTAAACTATATATTTTTTTTGGTTGTGGGGGGGAAAACTTTGTGAGAATTCATGTCCAAATGAATTCTTATCTGATAATTTAAGATTCATTTCTCCTGTAACAGAAAAAGGAACATTATCTAGGTCTCTTTGCTATACAGTATACTATACTAGTAATAAAGTTTCCTATAGATAAGATTCAAGTCAAGCTACTTCCTTATACTTTCAGATTCTCCTCCAAAGATCACTATTCCAGTGACTTCCCCTGATTACCTTAGAAAGATACCTAGTTCTCATCAGCGGTTCCTGCCTCGCATTCCAGCATCGTTTCTCCTATACCATTATAGTTATGGTCATCTGGTATACCATACACATGAATTATGTTTCCACTGTCATCCACCACTAGAAAGTAAAGTCTAGGAATACAAAAAAAAAATGTATCTACCTTTTAAAATCACTAATTCCCTCCAGAGTAGAAAAATTTACTCTATGACTCAATTAATTAAGATTGAGTGAATGAATTAAAGGATTCAGAGAATAGTCTGTTACTTGAACAAGAATTCTTAATCCAAGCTATGCACCTTGAAAAGGTGGAAGGATGACATTGCCTCAGAACTACATGCAACTATGTGGGGAGAAGAATGTATGCAGTTAGCATCTCAAAAAATAAAAAGTCAGTAACTTAAAGGTTCAAAACCACTTTGTGTGGTATATCCACATAGAGAATATTATTTAGGCATAAAATGAACTAAAGTACTGCTACATACTACTATACAGATGAGACTTGGAAGAATTATGCTGAGTGAAAATAGTCAGGCACAAAAGGCCACATATTGTATGATTCCACTGATAGGAATATGTCCAGAACAGGCAAACTAACATGGACAGAAAGCAGTTTAGTAGTTTCCAGAGACTAGAGGCAAAGAGGAGAACAGAACGGAGAACAACTGCTGAGTGGATGTGGAGTTTTCTCTTGGTGGGATGAAAATGGTCTGAAATGAGACTGTGGTGGTGTTTTCACAACACTACACATTTACTAAATGTCACTGAATTGCACACTTTAGAATTGTTAAAATAGAAAATGTTATGCACATGCTACCATATTTTTGAAAAGAACCCCCTTGTGAATAAGGGGATGAAACAGACAATGGAAAGGAAGCAAAGTCATCTCTAAGGACTCCATTTAACAGGATAGATCATGGACTCTACATCTGAAAAGTTGGCATAATCAAACTTTCGAATATTGATGAGTTGGATTATCTTAATACTAAGAATAAAAAAATATCTTTCCAGGTTTTCCATTTTTTAAAAAAATGTTTGTGTGTGCTATGTAACTCCCTAGTGTGGAGAAAGTGTGAGATAGGTAGTGTAAACACAATTTACTTTTGATTCTGTTTTATAAATGGTAAGTATAAGATTTGGAGCAGTTTAGTTATTTTTCTGAAGTCATATATGTCTGCTGAATATCCATGTGAAGTCCCACACCTAGGTCTATTTATGCCTTTGGCAATTTGGTTCCTCCAGTGCTTATCAGCTTCTCAACGTCTTTCCATAAATGACAATGTTTCTGTGGTCAGTCTTCCCTAGTAAGGTCAAAGGCTAAGGTTCTTCTCTGACATTAGAAATTATTTTATCAACTCAGTGCAGTCATAGTGGGTACTTTGTTGTAACCAGAAATACTGAATATATACTATATAAATCTATAATAAATGAAATACAGATGAATTATTACTCCAGTAATGTAAACTTAAGGGTAATGATGTGGAGTCAATGGCAAGAAAAAAGTAATCGAAGCTCATGGAGGAAAACCTTCTATCCTAGCCAATTTCTTCATCTTGCCAGTGAGAAAATTCAAATGCAAGTGGGCAGTGGTTCATCTAATGTGAACAGAAAGTTAGTGTCAGTAGGATTTGAAGGCAAGACACTTTCTAGTGCTCTGTGAATACATGAGAATTCCTAGGGAATCAGCCTTCCAGCAGAGTACCTGGGAAGAGATTGGTTTGTGTATTTAGCAATCTAAGAATAAGTCAACATTTATCATACACACGGAAGAAGTAGGGATTCAGTGGTAACAAGCAACTAAACGTTTAAAATTAGCCTCAAATGGAGCCTGTGTGCCATCTTTCTCCATCTCTACTGGGTCAAACTACAATGATACAGTTATTTTACTCAGGTATATACAGCTAGACTGAATTTCCAGTGATGTTTCGCAAACATGGTAACTGGTGTATAAAGCACACACATCCTGTCACTTCCACCCACAGAGACACAGATCACAGGAACTGAAGGAACCTTGAGATTTGCCCATTTTGGGGTTTCCCACTACAGTCAACTTGACGGGAGGCATTTGCAATGGTCTTGAACAGGTATCCAATGCTACCTTTCTACTTTGAGACAAAACTTACATATTTATTTATTTTAATGAAGGACAGATAGAGAGAAAAGGATACACACACAGAGAGAGAGAGAGAGAGAATCCAGTGTGCTGATCTGCTTCGGCTTATGGTGGTGTTGGAGATTGAACCTGGGACTTCAGAGCCTCAGAGATAAAAAGTCGTTTGCAGAACCATTATGCTGTTTTCCCAGCCCAATAGAGTTTACAAATGGTTTCTCTCTCATACTCTGGTTTCTCTTCAGATCACATAAATCTTTCAGATTTTACAAATGGTTTCTCTCTCCCTCTCTGCTCCCTCTTTCTGAGATTGGGTGCTTACAATACATATACCTAAGATAAAATATCAGTTATCTAGAGGAAGATATGGGAAAGACTTAAAGGGAAGAACATGCTAGAACAACAAACTGAGCTCCAAGGTGTATTTTTTAGCAGGAAGGAGGATTGTCTAAATCACATAAATTAAACTTTCACTCCCTCCATGAAGAAATTCAGGCCTAGAGAATGAGATGCTACTGGTCCAAAGTCTCAAACTCAGGAAGTGTCAGAGTCAAGACTAACATTCAGGTCCTCTAAATTACAGTTTAGTGCCTATTCAAGATGCCTCTGTATGCTCTCTTTTAGGTAAACTAATGATGACTCATACTCCTTCAGTGTCACATCAGGCACCGACCACATAACGTATTGTCTGAATGGTTCCTACAGTATATTTGAATGATGACTCCCTGCTTACCCTTACAGAACATTAATGACTTGAATGTACTTTTATCTATCTGCTAGATCAAAACATTTCTTGAAAGCTTTGCAATACCAGAGAAATGTTTGCATTTATCCCACCATGACAGCTAGACATGTCAACTAAAATGACATCTAGCCCAAATCTAGCATATATTTTATTTTTGTAGAACTGAACTGATATGTATGTGTGTGGTGGTGATGAGAGAGTTGAAAATTATCACCTATTGAATACTCTGTCTGAAAAGAAGTAGTCCTAAAGCTGACTTCTTATGCTTTTCTTTCATCTTTTAGCAATTTTTACCCCCCCCCCAAATGACAGGTAGCCAGAAATAAGGCAAAGACACCCATTTATTAAAAGAGTGCATCTGAGAAGCTAACATCAGTGAGCAAACAAGCCGTGCTTCTGTATTGGACTCTTGTGGCCTCACAAAGAGGAAGTGTTATTTCAGGGATGGCAGATGACAGCATGACATCACTCATCTCCGTCAATACTCATTTCATTTCTTCAATTTCAAAGATATCAAAGGTTGTTCCCTCATCACATGTATGGCCACTCTTTGTTATTTACTAACAAAAATAGGGAAGGTTCTCCTCTCTCTACCCTTCACTAAAGAGCTTCCCATTTCTGTCCTTATCTCCTGTCCCAACGTTTGAGAAGAAGTAAAGGCTAGTAAGTGAAACATAATGGTCGATTCATAGGCCGCATTCTTCTAAAACAACAAAATACTTTATGAACTTTTATTATTGAGACTTATGCATCCTAAAGATAACAATTAAAATTTGTAACAAATATCTATAAATTACTGCCATCAGATAAGATTTCTTTAGCTCTTATTAAGATCAAGTCATTGCTTTATGTTTAGTTACTTCATGTAGTCTTCAATCAGCTCTATATGCAGAGTAATAGTAGCTGAAAGGGTAAGTAATCAGTTGTCTTAAATCCTACAGCCAGCATGAGACTTGATTGAGATCTGCATTTATGTGTCTAGTTCATGAGGATGCATGTGTAATATTTACTTACATGGTTTCATTCAACTGTGCCTGGGACTGAGTTATGAATTAGTGATTTGAAGCATTATGTAAGTATGTAAGTTCTATGCATATGTAATATATACAAAATTAATTTAATTATAGAGTGATTAGTGATGTATTAGTGCTATAGAGAAAAAAGAATAAAACAATAAGATACAAGGTAGGAGCAGCTACCAGATCAGACCCTTCCCTAAAACAACTGTTGGATCTAACAAAGTTCACCAACTACAACTGAAACATTCACAGAAACACCACAGCCTCAGATGGGTACTCTTGAGCATGCTTGGGGTGAGAAGCATGGGCTGAAGTCAAACACAAAGAACTTAGAGCTCTGGCAGAGCAGGGCACCATTTTCCCCTCTATGTACAGGAGTAGCCAAGGCAACGCAACACACAGTGCTGGTGGTGAGAGAAGGGACCATATAACCATTTTAATCCACAACCTCAGTTGTATTCATCTACGAAATTACAGGCAGGGACACACCAAAAAAGCAGGGAGTATTTGTGATCAAGAGATGTTTGGTCATTTACCAAAACATAAAAGTAATTTGTGGCAGCTGATGGTGGCTAAACAGTAAAGTCAGCCCTGACTCTATGAACACAGCTGCAGTCCAGCAGCAGACCCATGAGGCTTGGTTTCAGATGGAAATCATAGAGAAAAACCATATACAGGAGCCACGTGGAGCACAAACCAGCTCGAGGAAACAACAAAATCACCTAACCCCAGCCTTCCACTGCATAACACACAGCAAAGTGAAGTCCAGAAACCACAACAATACAGCAACACCTGCTGTCCAGCAATAACCAACACAGCAAATGCATAAGCAGAAATCCTGCAGAAAAAAAACCACCAAACATAACAAATCAAACAGATAAAAGTGAAACAGAAGGACTCTAAGAAAATACAGACATAGAGGGACTATAAGAGACTCTCTAAGAATCCAAGCATAGTATGGAGAAGCATATTCAAGAGTTTAAATAATTTTTCACCAAAGAGTTAGGTGAGACAAAAGAAGAGCTTCAGACAAAGTTCTCTAAGAAACTAGAAAACTTGAAAGAAGAACTTTAGTCAGAGTTCACTAAGTAGTTAGGAAGCATGAAAGAACAACTCTAAGCAGAATTACAGGGAACGAAAGACACTTCGAGTGCAGTACAAGTTCAGGTCAAAGGCTGAAGAAGTAGACTCACTTATGCAGAAGAAAGAATATCTCATCTAGAAGATACAATTAGTCCACTATTTCATCTTAAAGATGAGAGAGAGGAAAAGTTTAGAAAGAATGAAGCAACTCTGAAATTTCAGACTCCATTAAAAGGCTAAATGTCTTTGTGGTACTATAACAGAAATAGATACACAGACCAGTGGAATAGCATTGAAAACACAGAAATAAACCCCCACATCTATGGACATCTAATTTTTATAAAGGGGCTCAAACTATTAAATGGAGAAAAGCGGGTTTCTTCAATAAATGGTGCTGGGGAAATTGGTTTGAAACATGCAGAAGAATAAAACTGAACCACTTTCTCTCACCAGAAACAAAAGTAAATTCCAAATGATCAAATACTGGATGATGGGCCAGAAACTATCAAATATTTTGAGAAAAATATTGGTGGAGCACTTTCCCATCTGAATCTCAAGGGCATTTTTGATGAGGCAGATCTACTTAAGACTAAAACAAAAATACACCAATGGGACTACATCAAATTGAAAAGCTTCTACTCAGCCAAAGAAACCATCATCCAAACAAAAAAGACGCCTCTCTGAATGGGAGAAGATTTTTACATGCCATACACTAGACAAGAAGCGAATACCAAAATATATTAAGAGCTCAACAAGTTTGGTAACACACAAAAAAAATGACCCAATTCAAAAGTCAGGAGAGAGAGGAACAGAATATTCACTACAGAAGAGATAAAATTAAAAAAAAAAGTCCAACAGATACAAACTGCTCCAAGTCACTTGTTGTCAGAGAAATACAAATAAAGGCACTAATGATATAAATTAAAAATAAAATCTCCCAAAAGTCAAAAATGAACCCTAAGTTGAAATCTGGATAGTGGAGAGTGCTGAACATCTTATCTGTATCAGAGATTATTCAAAGTGCTTTCATATAGATGATCTTATTAATTTTATTTAATTACAAAATACCCCTAGGTCAAAAGCAGCAAAGAGTATTCTCATTTTATAGAAGTGGAAAGCAAATGTTCTATGTTATCATCAAATTCCTGTCTTGCACTCACTATGTATTAGGGGTTGTTCCAAGAAATTTAGATATATTAACTTAGTAATTTAATTCTCACACCAACTCAACTCTAACAGTGCAAAGTCCATATCAGAGGCGAGGAACCTGAGTTGTGAAGTGTTTAGATCCATTTCTGAATGCTCTTAGACACCAGTAAGAGGTAAAGCAGGTGGCAGGCGGGTTCCCTTGCTTTCAACCATTACATTACTGCTCGGTAGGAGTAAAGTGAGAGTGCACAAAGTCACTGCCCAGAAAGGGGCAGAGCCAGGATTTTGGCCAAATGGCTAGCTTTCTGTGATGAAAATAATGCTCTCCTGAACAGATAGAATGTTGATGTTCATCTTTCTCTCTCCCACCTAAAGCGGGCACGCATCACTAGTGGTGAAGCAGGTCTGTAGATGTCCATCTTTATCTCTCCCTCTCTGTCTCCCCCTCTTCTCTCAATTTCTCTCTGTCCTAGCCAATAGAATGGGAGTGGGGGGAGGCTGCCAGGAGCAGTGGATTTGTAGTGCCGACACCAAGCCCCAGTGATAACCCTGGAGGCAAAAAAAAAATGCTATAGCAAGAATAAGAACTATATTCAATGTCAAGGGAGAGGAGTTTGAGCAGAAAGTAAAATCAAATCAAATAAATCCATATGATTAAATCTGTATTGCGAGGCAAGGCGGGGAATTCACTAGAATGTAAAGAAAGAATTAGAAGTGAATGAGGCAGGAAGTAAAGTAAGTAGGATACTACTAGGAAGTTGTTAAAACCCTACTGAGAGTAACATTGATGGCCTGAGGGAGAGTCACAGTTAACAGAATATATTAGGAGAGAAGATTCAAGAACCAGCCTTGTCCCCCCATCTCCCTCTCAGACAGGAACCCAAAGATAATCATGAGAACTTAGAGAATGCTGATGCTCTCATATGATCTGAGTTAGGCTGGATGTGAAGAAAGTTTCGAACATGCTGAACTTCTGGTGTCTGAAAACCCCTCTCTGAAGTTAACTCGCAAAAAGTTGTTTCAGAAACCAAGAATTAACTTAGTCTTCCAATCTCCAGCAGAGAACTTCCTGAGTAAACCTCAGGATTGACTACACAAGTTGGTTCGTTCTAAGCTGCTGTGGGGTCAGGCGGTGGCGCACCTGGTTAAGCACACACATTACAATGCACAAGGACCCAGGTTCAAGCCCCTGGTTCCCACCTGCAAAGGGAAATCTTCACAAGTGGTGAAGCAGGGCTGCAGGTGTCTCTCTGTCTCTCTCCTTCCCTACCTCCCCCTCCCTTCTCAATTTCTCTCTGTCTCTATCCACTAATAAATAATTTTAAAAAAAAAGAAAGAAAAAAAGAAAAGCTGTTGTAGGAGCAGTAGTTGTGCAGGAACACACGTGAAGGAAGGAAGCCGTTCACAATCACAGCTTCCCCTCCCTTTTCAGGTGAGGAAGATAGGAGGCAATTGTATAGCCCACACAGCTGCCATTCCAAAACACTAGGGTTTTTTTTTTTTTTCTTAAGAAGTTCTACTACAGGTAGTTCACTTTCTAACAAAGTCCCATAACCTAGACATACACCAGTTTCTGTGAGAGAGAGCGTATGTGCACACGTATCCATAAACTACTGCAAAATATATACCTGAAAGCAGGATTACACTAGAGTTTGCAGTGAGTACCTCCCTAACACTTCCTCTCCACTATTCCAAGCTTGGGATCCATGATTGCTCAACAAATTGTTTGGCTTTGTATGTTAACTCTCTTTTCAATCACCAGGTTCCAGATGCCACCAGGATGCTGGCCAGGCTTCCCTGGATTGAAGACCCCACCAATGTGTCCTGGAGCTCAGCTTCCCCAGAGACACACCTTACTAGGGAAAGAGAGAGGCAGACTGGGAGTATGGACCGACCAGTCAACGCCCATGTTCAGCGGGGAAGCAATTACAGAAGCCAGACCCTCTACCTTCTGCAACCCTCAACGACCCTGGGTCCATGCTCCCAGAGGGCTAGAGAATGGGAAGGCTATCATGGGAGGGGGTGGGTTATGGGGATTGGGTGGTGGGAATTGTGTGGAGTTGTACCCCTCCTACCTTATGCTTTTGTTCACTAATCCTTTCTTAAATAAAAAATTAAAGAAAAAAAAAGAAGTTCTACTAATTTGGGAGAGATGCTGAAGAAGTGATATGGGTAAGTAGGAAAAAACAGAAAATACATAGAACATAGCCCCAAATATAATACACATGCATACACATGGCACATCAAAAAAAAAAAAAAAAAACAGTGCTGTTAATGTACCCAAATGTTAACAGAGGTCCTTCATTAAGCAAGTATTCACTGAGTATCTATCACAATTCAGTCCTTGTGCTATTCATTAGATGTCGGGATGATAAAATAAACCACCTCTTTCAACTAGTACTGCCCCCCTTAATCCTAGAGCTGAGGAAGGGAGACCCCATCGCCCCCAAAAAAGTCCAATTTAGGATGGTGTCAAATGATCAGAATTTAAAAAATCCTAGAACAGAGTACAGCTAGTCCCCAACTGCTCTCTGAAAGCCTCCCGTTCCCTCTTGCTAGACGACAGTGTCTCCTGGGGTTTCGCTGAGCTCCTCGATGCACAGAAATAAGCAGGGGTAGGTGTGAACTAACCAACAAAACTGTCAAGAGAATCTCTGTCTATGAAAAACACGGCATTTGCAGTCACAGGAATCAAGACTTCCCTTTCTTCATCTGCTCCTCCTAAGGACAAGCAGAAGTAAAATACACAAAGAATCTGGCACAGCACCTGGTAGGCTCTTGGCAATGTGGCCTCAACACCATATAGTAAGCTACCTGGATTGTTAACATCAGCACAAAGTACCAGCTCCCATCTGAACTTTGAAGGCACTGGGCCAGCGTTCTCATTTTAAAAGGAAGGAAATGGAGGCCTCATCATGTCTTAAAACTTTGCCATAGAAACCAAAGTCAAAGATCAACATTTTAAACTCATATTGCTACTTTTATAAGAGATCGCCCTGGGGCTGGGTGGTGGTACACTCAGTTAAGTGCACGTGGGTAAATTACTATGTGCAAGAACCCCAGTTCAAGTCTCCAGTCCCCACCTGCAGGGAGGAAGCTTCAGAAGTGGTGAAGCAGTGCTGCAGGTCTCTTTCTCCCTCTCTATCTCCCCTTCCTCTAGATTTCTACCTCTATCCAATAAATAAAATTTAAAGAGAGAGAGAAATGGAGGGAGAGAGAGACCACCCCATCCCCAGCATCCTAGTGAATGGCCCCTAGACTTGTTCAAATACTTTCAGTAATGAAGAATTGACTGTTCCCTGAAGCAGTGAGGTCATCCAAGAACAGATTCAATTATATAAGCTCCTTGTATGAGGTCCAAACTTGTCTCCCTACATCTTCTATCCAATAGTTCTTCTCATTATGCCTTCTCAAGATTCATGTCACCTATCTAAACACATCTTATCCACAGTGTGCTTCAGGTACTTAAAGATATACAGGACTTTGTAAAGAATCTCATAGGTCATATTTCTGAGGTCTCTACTCATGCAGGTCACTATTGTCAACTTGATTAAATCCTCCAAAGTACTGTCAACAGACAGAAGTGTAATTTCCAGCAAATGCATTCTGGTTACTTTACTTGGAGTGAAATTATCTATGAACCCCCCCTTAAATGGGTTGGAACTGTGGAATGGACTTGCTCACCAATAACAAAAAAGTAATAATAATAACCCTTCTCTGTTTCTAGCTGTTGTATCTGAAACTCATCCCTCTTCTGGTCAACTCTTAGGCTTACCTAGGAGAGCTGGCTAATGTTTCCGCTGGTCTCCTTTCTATACAATGGCCACTGCTCCTTCTGTCATCCTCAGCTCCAGTATATTTGCCTCCAGGTGTCTATCCAGAGCTTCTTGGACTGGAGACATTGAGGGACAATCTCTAACGCCTCAAGTATCTGGCAAATTCTTCCCAAGGTAAGCAACCCCAAAAATGTTCCTTCTTTCTCTTTCTATTCTCTCCCCAGTACATTTACTATATCGAAGTGAAACCAAGAGTGGTTCACTCATGATCACTGATTAGAGTCCAGAGGTGTCTGTGCTGAGGATCTTATAGGAACAGAACCTAGAAAGACTTACGCCCCAGGAGGGAATCTTGACAAGCTGAGCCAACTAGAATCCTCTGGGAGGAAAGGGAATCAAATGAGTCAGGTAGACAGAAGAGACTCACCAGATGTTAGCAGATCTCTAGAACCCTTGAAGACCACATGTGAAATACGCACTGAAGAAATGGAAACGGGGGGGGGGGGGGGGGGGGCGGTTCGGGCGGTGGCGCAGTTGGTTAAGCGTATGTGGCGCAAAGCGCTGGGACCGGCGTAAGGATCCTGGTTCGAGCCCCTGGCTCCCCACCTGCAGGGGAGTCGCTTCACAGGCGGTGAAGCAGGTCTGCAGGTGTCTATCTTTCTCTCCCCTTCTCTGCCTTCCCCTCCTCTCTCCATTTCTCTCTTTCCTATCCAACAACGAATTGTGTCAACAAAGGCAATAATAATAACCACAACATGTGGCGCAAAGCGCAGGGACCGGCGTAAGGATCCCGGTTCGAGCCCCCGGCTCCCCACCTGCAGGGGAGTCGCTTCACAGGCGGTGAAGCAGGTCTGCAGGTGTCTATCTTTCTCTCCCCTTCTCTGTCTTCCCGTCCTCTCTCCATTTCTCTCTGTCCTATCCAACAACGAATGGTGTCAAGAAGGGCAATAATAATAACCACAACGAAGCTACAACAAGGGCAACAAAAGGGGGGGAAAATGGCCTCCAGGAGCGGTGGATTCATGGTGCAGGCACTGAGCCCAGCAATAACCCTGGAGGAGGGAAAAAAAAAAAAAACTTAAAAAAAATAATAATAATAACCACAACAAAGCTACAACAAGGGCAACAAAAGGGGGGGAAAATGGCCTCCAGGAGCGGTGGATTCATGGTGCAGGCTCCGAGCCCAGCAATAACCCTGGAGGAGGAAGGAAAAAAAAAAAAAAGAAATGGAAACCAGGGTTGCTGAGTGATTGATGGAGGGAAATTCTCTTATCTCCTCATAATAAACCTGCATGTATAATATGAAAACTCAAGAGTGAAAGGTTTTAAGGTCGATTTATTCCTACTTTCCTTACCCCGTACTTTGTTTACATAACGGCAGCTGGTTGTTCCTGTTGCTGTACAAGTCTTCTTCCACATGCAGGGCATCCTACCAGACATCTGATATATACTTTATCTGATCTATATTACATGCAGATTGGAATGCTTCAAGTTAGACTCTGGATACTGGAAAGCTATAAAGGCTTTAAAATTTCTTGAAATTGAGAAAAGTTCATATGTTTAGAGGTCTCTTAAAAATAACATTTTATCAGAGGTTTCTTCAAAAGAGAAGATACTTTCTCCATACCGCTACAGAATCAGAAGGTGTTTTTGTTTTGGATATTTGGAGGTGTGGCAGGGAGGGGTGAGCACAGGAAGCACAGAATGAGGCGACAGACCCCAGATCATCTCAAATTTCAGAAGCTTTGACCTTGCCAGAAGCGGATAGTTTGTATTTCAGGTCTACACATAAGATTCACGTGAGACACTTGTCTATACAAGTGAGACTGGATTCAGACCAAAAACCAGAGAGGTCATTCAACAAATTAAATTCAGCATGTTCTAACTATGTACACTGAAGTAGTGATGAAAAGAACATGTGTAATACTTGCCCTCATGGAATCAACCATCAGCTGTCATCCTTAGTATTCTCTAAACTCATGTTACAAATAAAAGGCTGCAAATTGTAGTGATGGGAGAGTAAAGTAGCCAGAAATGCCCTACTCATCTTGCCATGAGCTGATTGCTTGTGTTCTCACCAATTTTTTTCTTTTTTATTGTTCTTATAGTTATTATTGTTGTTGTTATTGATGTTGTCGTCTTTAGATACGACAGAGAGAAATGGAGGAGGGGAAGACAGAGAGGCGGAGAGGAAGACAGACACCTGCAGACCTGCTTCACTGCCTGTGAAGCAACATCTCTGCAGACGGGAATACAGGGCTGGAGCCAGTATCCTTACACTGGTCCTTGTGCTTCGCGCCACATGCACTTAACTCGCTTAACCACCTGACACCCCCCACCAAAATTTACATATGGAAATCCTAGTTCCTAGTGCTGGGTGGTGGCACACCTGGTTGAGCACACATGTTACAAGGACCTGTGTTCAAGCCCCCAGTCCCCACCTACAGGGGGAAAACTTTGCAAGTGGAGAAGCAGTGTTGCAGGTGTCTCTCTTTCTCTCTCCCTCTCTGTCTCCTCCTGCCCTCTTGATTGCTGGCTGAATCTACCCCATAAATAAAAGATAATAAAAATTATATTGAAAAACGAGAGAAAAATAATGAAAGAAAGAAAGAAATCCTAGCCCTTTATGAGGTGGTATTTGGAGATGGAGCTCCTGGAAGCTGACTAGGTCATGAGAGTAGAGCACTCATGATGGGACTGATGTCCACTTAGTCAGAGAGGACAAGTATGTGGCCTTCTTATTGCCATGCAGAAGGACCCATGTCTGAGCACCAGGTCACATGGGAAAGCTTACATGGGCAAAGCTTCATGGTGCTGTTGATCTCCACTCTCTCTCTCTCTCTCTCTCTCTCTCTCTCTGTCTCTCTCTCTCTCTCTCTGTCTCTCCCCACCCCATCTTTCTCCAGCTCTCACCCTCTATCTGAAAAGTTTAAAAATATGGGGATTGGGCAGTGGTGCACCCAGTTAAACACACACATTACCATTGGTGAGGACCAGCATTCAAGTCCCCGATCCCTACTTGCAAGTGGGGAAGTTTCATGAGTGGTGAAGCAGGTCTGCAGGTGTCTGTTTTTCTCTCTCCCTGTGTCTATCTTCCTCCATGCCCTCTCAATTTATATTTGTCCTGTCAAAAACAAAATAAAAAAATAAATAAAATGGAAAAATGGCCACCTAGAGTGGTGGGTTCTTCTTGAAGGCAGATGAGTCCCAATCATAACCCTTATGGCAAAAAAGAGGAGGAAGAGGTATGGGGGGGTTAGAAGGAGGAAGGACATGATACAATTTGATTCTGCTCTCCTTTCTCTGCATGAGCTAAGTATTAAATTAGTGTCACCTGCAAGCCAAGGAATCAAGTCTCATGAGAAATCTGATTAGCACCTTGGTCTTGAATTTCCCTGCCTTGAGAACTGTAAGAAATTAATCTGTTATTTAAACAACTCTATGTGTGTTATTTTTGTTTTAACAACCAGAACAAGAAGACATCTATATGTACCTAACAGTGAGTATGCTCCACTGTGGAGGGGATGGTGTAAAAGAGATACATAAAGTGGCATTTCCAGATGGCATACTGGGTAGCATGTTGAACTTGGAAGCTTGAGGTTCTGAGTTCAATCCCCAGTACTGAAACAGTTTGGTTTCTTTCCTTCTCACCTTCTCTTGAATTAATAAAGAAATGTTATAAAATCTCTTTTTTAAAGGTCCACAAAACGACTGCTGTGTGAGGAACTAAAATCTAATTGGGAAAATAAAATTCACACGTGAAATTGCTGGCTTGCAAAACAGTTGGCAATAAAGTTCTAGGTTAGATAGTATAAGCAGATAATAACTAGAAAATGTATAATAAAATCTTAACTATATGATCTTGATCACAAATTGTGAAGAGACTTAAGAAAAGATCAGTATAGTGCAGAGATATCTGAAAGGGCCTGACTAGGAAAGTGGTTAACTGAAGTAAAGTCTTAATGGATGGGAAGGAGAGAAAGGGTGTTCTCAATAGAAGTTAAGGCAGTTAAGGAGTTAAAAAAAGAAAATAGAATAAAATTTAACGGTCATTGGGTAAGGATAACAGCAAACCAATTAAATAACCACAAATTGTAACTGTTACAAAACAAAGCCCAACAATTCAGATCACACTTAACAAACAAAATTATAATAGAAATACCATGTCTGCTCCCCAAACACATGCACATTCTAACACATTCTTGGAAAGAGTGCTGCAACGTTGATTTATATCTGACAGTCCAAGTATAAAAATGAAAGAGCTGCCAAATCTGCCTATATAAATCCCAGTGATTTCACATGTTTTTTATCCTATGAACTGAAAGCAGGAGAGAGAGAGGGAGAGAGAGAGAGACTTAAGCCTTTCAGACAGCAATAAAACAGTCTCCTAGTGAAAGTTGTCGGAGAAGCCCCTAGATTCATATTTATCATGTTCAGGGCTGACACTAATTCTAATGTGCAGACACACTTGAGCATCCAGATGCAGCAGATTAAATAAGTCTAGCAGGTGAATTTATCCAATGATTAAGAGGGACATTAAGTTGTGTGCAGAGATGTCCTAACACTGTGATGTCACACAGAACTAACCACCCCATAGCAACCATGTTGAGCTACTCCTATCAACAGCCAGCTAATTGACAAGGCCCTCCTCGAAAATCTTCCTGGATGAAGCATTTCCCTTTTGCCTTGTAGCCTCAAATCCTTGGGTTCAAAATGCTTTGAGCAACAGATGGAAATTCATGCCTGCTGGTAGGTAGGTATTCTTCCCAGGTCCATGAAGAGTAAGAGTGATTCTCTGTCTCGGTAAACCTATCAGTCTAAACCCTCGACAGTCAGATAAGAACATTGTTGCTGTTGGTTTATCTCTGTAAAAAATTCCCATCTTTTGAAGTGAAAGTAGGACCATAGGGAAAAATATGCAGAGAAAATTATATAGATGGATAGTTATAGATAGAATGTCAGCCAATATCTATGCAGTTTCCAACAGAGGAGAGAGAGAGACACAGAACTCGTGGGGTGAAAATGGTATGAAACTTACCTCTTAATATGTTATAATTTTGTTAATCAATGTTAAATCACTGATTAAAAAAGATAATAGGAAAAAAAGGAAAAGGAACAAATTGCTGTGTTTAGACTTCACCTAAAAGCCCCAGTTATCATCTAGGAAGCTAGGGCTCTGATCAAAAGTTCAAACTTCTCTTATGTTTGGAAGCTACTCTCTGCCCTGATTCAGATTTCTAGCCCTATTCTAAACTCTGACCCCATCTTCCCAGACAACACTTCTAGTCCAACTGCATGTTAGCTATCAGGCTCAATCAAAAATTACTAAAGTCCTGAGCCCCTTCGAACATAACTAAAATAGACTTTCTAGCTTCCTCCCACCCAAAGACCCCTAATTCCATCTGCTCTTCACTACTTTGGGTTCCTGGTTATTTAACGGCTTGTCCTACTTTCTATCTTACAGCCTTTCAGCCACCAAACTGCAGATACTACTATGATTCCACCCTGACTTCCCTGGGCAGGTGACCACACCAATCAGTCCTAAAGACTCACCTCTACAGAACCCTGCCCCACAGGGAAAAATAGAAACAGGCTGGTGGGTATGGATCCACCTGCCAATGTCCATGTCCAGCAGAGAAGCAATTACAGAAACCAGATCTTCCACCTTCTGCCTCCCATAAAGAATTCTGGTCCAGACTCCCAGTGGGATAAAGAATAAGAAAGCTTCCAATGGAGAAGACAGGACACAGAACTCTGGTGGTGGGAACTATATGGAATTATACTTGTTATTTTATAACCTTGTTAGTCATCATTAAATCACTAATAAAAAAAATTTTAAGTCCAGACACATGTATCTCTAGAGCACAGCCTGAAATCTGCATTTTTATTAGCATCTCTATGTGGTAATTCTCTAATATGGTTGATCACCTTAGAAGCCTTCGTTAAGGGGGAGCCAGGCGGTGGCACAGTAGGTTAAGCACACATGGCAGAAAGCGCAAGGACCTGCATCAGGATTCCAGTTGGTGCTCCCGGCTCTCAACCTGCAGGGGAGTCGCTTCACAAGAGGTGAAGCGTGTCTGGAGGTGTCTATCTTTCTCTTCCCCTCTCTGTCTTCCCCTCCTCTCTCCATTTCTCTCTGTCCTATCCAACAACAATAATAACAAGAACAACAATGATAAATAAAAATGGCAACAAAAGGGAAAAAATTTTAATTAAATTAAAAAGAAGAAGAAGGAGAAGAAGCCTTTGTGAAGAAAATATGGACCCCCATAACACACCCTAGACTTTCTAAATGGAATCTCCAACTGTCACTGAATTGTGACTGAAGGGATTGTGCTATTCAGAACTGTTTACATAATGATGAAAGTGAGAGATTCCAGTCAGCTGTGGTGTCACTTCTCATTACATTGTTTGCTTCCTTTTAAAAGAAAAGGAGAGTTAGATAACCTAGTATGTTTCCATTCTTACCTTGAAGTGCAGGAAACTGAAAGTTGATAGTGGCTTTTTCTAGCTTAGGTTTCTAGGTACATTCGATTCCTTTTTGTTGGTGTTAAGTATTCTTTTAGATGAAGATTCTGGATCAAAGTGTCAAACCAGTGGGATGTAAGTCATTCCAATTCAAACTTTACCTTAAATTTCAGAAAGTTATCTCCTTTTTTAGTTAGTGAATATGGGGGCGGGGGAAGCTTCTTACCAATCATGGGACTGCCATCAACCTGCCCCACTGGACTTAGAGCAGTAGATGAAGGGCCCAGAAGAACCACTAAACTTAACAGAGGGAAGAAACCAAGATTTTGTTCAACTGCTCCAGAAGTTTCTTCTCAATCTAATAATCTGCTAAAGAGAGCCAGCCATGCTGTAGTGAAAAAGGGCCAAGGCCTAGAATACTAGGGTTTAAATTACATGGCTGTGTGACATTGCAGAGGGAAGGAATCATCAACTCAAGTCAACTTTGTTATTTTGTGAGTTGGGGCTAATAACCTGGACCTCGCTTGTCTCTCGGAGTCATTGTGAAGGTTCTTCATAGTCACAAAGTCTTTAACAACTAAAGGTAATGGCTTCAAAATGCTGAATAAAATAATCAGATATGATAGTCAACCCTTCATCAAAGAGGGTTTTCTTGTTACTGGAAAAGTTGATAAGATGTCTAAAAGAAAACACAAGTATTTTAATATCCTCACACAGAGATCTGTAAAAAGTCTAAAAAAAATAAAAGCCCAAGGCTCCAAGGTCCCAGGTTCAATTCCCCACAGCACCATAAGCCAGGGGTAAGCACTGCTCTGGTAAAAAGAAAAAGATGAAGAAAGAGAGAAAGAAAGAAAGAAAGAAAGAAAGAAAGAAAGAAAGAAAGAAAGAAAGGAAGGAAGGAAGGAAGGAAGGAAGGAAGGAAGGAAGGAAGAAAGAAAGAAAGAAAGAAAGAAAGAAAGAAAGAAAGAAAGAAAGAAAGAAAAGGAAGGAGGGAAGGAAGGGAGGGAGGAAGGGAGGAAGGAAGGAAGGAAGAAGGAAGGAAGGAGAAAAAGAAAAAGCAAAGAAAAAGGGACCAGGTAGTAGACCAGGTGGTGGCACACCTGGCTGACCACACATGTTTGAGCCTCTAATCCCACGTGCAGAGGGAAAGCTTCACAAATGAGGAACAGGGCTACAAGTGTCTCTCTCCCTCTTTATGCCTCCCTTCCCTCTTGATTACTGGCTGTCTCTACCAATAAATACAATAAAAATAATTTTAAAAAAGAAAAAAAATGTGTACAGGACCACTGAACAGGTTGCGGACCCCAGCTGGGAAGATGGTTTGTCAACGTCAGGATGTTTGGGTCTGCCCTGACTTTGCACTAGTGAGATAATGCTTGGAGCACTGATTTCAGTCCTCGGCAGGTCACTGGCAGGAGAGAGAGCTCCGTCGCTTACAGAGTGTACAAAGAAAATTCAGCAGGTAAGAAGAGGCCTGGAAGCCTTGCCCCAATAAAGACAGAACCTGACACATACAGACTGGCACAGTGTCAGAGGACATGCTCCTGCCTGCAGCTGTGCAGACAAACACAGGTTTGCTATAAAGGGAGGAGGAGCATCCTCCTTTCAGTGTGGATTCCCCAGAATGTGGCAGTTGCTCTCCAGCAATCTCCAGGATGTCTGTTCAGGGGCTGGGAGAGGAGTGGGGAACAGATATCCAAAAGGTTTACAAAACGAGATGGTGAACTTCTACGTAAATAATTGTCAACAATTCTTCACCCTTGGTGAGAAGTTGCAATAAATAATCTTTGAAATGTTCGGCTATAAGATGCTCTAAGCCCTTTATCCTCCAGCAGACGCAATGTATTTTATTTATTTATTTATTTATTTATTTATCCACTTATTTATTTTCCACTCTGGGAGACAAGCTTTCTGCTACAGAAAACTTGACTTCATGGAATTGAAGTTGAAAGTCACCACTGAGGTAACCTGGTCTTCCAGACCCTCTACCCGTTCCATGTTGAAACTGTGCTCTCCCCTGACAGACATCTTCTGCCTCCTCCTTTCCTTCTGACTGCTCGGCTCCTTCCATCAGTTTGAGGCAGCGCCACCCCACCCCCCCACCCCCAAGCTGCCTCCCCTTGGCAGCCAGCCAGCAAACCTCTGCTACCATTTGTGTTTTCATCTAGTAAATAAAGACCAGAAATGGTTGTTGCTTTAATAGATTGAAAACTCTGGTCTACAAATAAATATCTTGGGGAAGGGGGGGGAATTAAAGGAGATTTGGAGAACAACAGTCAATCTCAATGTAATTAAAAATAAGCTCTCACCTGCTACTAATTTCCTTCTTGTTTCTTTGCTAACAGAAATCTTTGTTTGAACAAAGAGGTAAAAGGCACAGTTAGAAGCTGTTTACATAGTGCAGTGAGAGTGCTAATTGTAGGGAGCCTGCATGTTAATGAGAGAGAGGTTATTTATCAGTGGGAAATTCTGAGTGCAATAAATTGCAGCTGATATTTCAGGAAACATTCATTTTCTAATGATTTCTGCTCACTTCCAACGGTGGCCCCCAATCAAAAGTGCAGTATGTTATAATGAAATAAGATTTGGTCTGGAAGTCAAGAGTTCTGGCTTCAGTCCCTGTCTAGCTGTGTGGCCTGGAAGAAGCCGCCTTCCCTCTCTGAGCTGCAGGCTCAGTGCCTGTGGAAATCAAATATCTCTAAGCTTCTGACAACATGGCATCAGAAGTACCAGGAGTAGACCTGGTGCTTCTACCGAGAAAAAAAAAATTCTCTTACTTGGGATAACCTTTGTTGTTCTGAAACCAACTTTGAAAAACATTCTTGGAAAGGGCCTGGCTGCCTAGCACCTAGGTTTTCCCCTACCCCTACTGCTATGGTTCTGTTTAGCAATTTTGAGGAACTCACAGCCAATCCCTAGAAACAAACCTTTTAGCAGCACAAAAACATCACATGCCTTCTCCCAGTTGCCTTCCCCCAGCCCCTCTCGGTGACCACTGAAGAGATTTTAGGCCCCCTGACCTTCCTCTGATTTGTTTAATAGGCAAATATTCTTTGAGCAGCCACTCTGTTTAAGTCACAACGCTAGACACTAGGAACACAGAATTCTCCAAAGAAAACATAAGCTGTGTCCACAAAAACTATCTCTGAGGAAATCAGATGTCACATAATTATCCAGACGACAATGACAATGTGAGCAGCCCCTCAGTGAACAGGGAAAAAAAGGGGGGCTACCTGACAAGGAAGCCTTGCTTATTCTGGAACTTGCTTATTCTGGAAAATCAAGAATGGCCAGCCTGGGGGTGTCAACTGAACTGCCAACACCCACACCAAGCAGAGAACCAATTACCGAAGCCAGAATTCCCACCTTCTGCACCCATATACCCAGAGGGGTAGAGTGTAGGGCAGATGACCAAAGGGTCCTGAACACTAGTTCCATCAGGACCTGGAGTGGGAAGAAGACAAAGGGGGGGGGGGGATAGGACACTAAGAGATAGGAGGTGTGACTTAGAAAGGAAGAGAAGATAGACCATAGGAAAATAAAAATAGGCAAATATATATAAATATAGGTAGTTATAGAAATAATAGTCAACCCATATCCGTGATCTTGGGAGAACTAATGCAGTTTCCAGTGGAGGGAGTGGGGTCACCGAGCTCTGGTGGTGGAGACAGTGTGGAACCATAGTCCTGTTAGTCTATAGTTTTGTAGATCAATATGAAATCACTAATGGAATAAAAGAAGAAAAGTGAAAGTAGGTCTGACACAGGGGCAGAAGTTTATAGGATGATGGCTCTGGGGTAATAAGGACTCCAGTACAGCCATAGACCCGAAGAAGGTTCTATGTGACCTGAGAACTTAGAAACAGAGGCTGGGGAGCTAGGTAGTGCCAACTTGCAAAGGCTTTTGGGAGGCTATGTTAGGACTTTTGAAATCTACCCTGAAGCAATTGAGAGCCATTAGTAGATTTTTTTTTAATTGAAAAAATGTTGTTTTATGTGATGGTTGTTGTCACAGAGGCACAGTTCCACATCTTCCCAGAACAAGTGTTAGCACACCTCACCTACAGCTAGACTGCCACCTCCCATGGTGTGTGACCCATGGGGCACGGGGTCTCTCTCTCTCTCTCTCTCTCTCTCTCTCTCACACACACACACACACAC
Source organism: Erinaceus europaeus (assembly GCF_950295315.1). Lineage (NCBI taxonomy): Eukaryota > Metazoa > Chordata > Mammalia > Eulipotyphla > Erinaceidae > Erinaceus > Erinaceus europaeus. Next base: position 11,957,645 of record NC_080171.1, on the reverse strand, counting down.
ACACACACACACACACACACACACACACACCATTTCTGTCTCCTCATGCCTCCCTTTGAGTCCTTGGTTCTTCTGACATGGATTCCATACAGTTTGCCTTTAAAAGATTTAAATGAGAAACCGATGTGTTCAAATGGAGGCATTTCTTCAACCTCTTTCAACCGTCCTATCTAAATTCAAGCTTGTAAGGGACTCTGCACAACACCTGAGCCTCTCCCACCCTCTCCGGGGACCACATATGTATACCAAGCCCGAAGGGGAAAAAGGTAAGACAGATGCTCCAAAAAACCTGAATGTCTCAAGAAAAATTCATCCACGGACAACACTCTCCTGACAACCCCCACTCTAGGGACTTTGGGAGACCATTCTACCTTCCCTTAGACTGTCCTCCATACCAGGTAGATAAGCTAGGTAGCAGAAGACCCCCAACTCCAAGAGAAAACTGATGGGCAGCAAGTGATAAGCAGGGAACCCCCAAAGGAGTAGTAACACGGCAAAGGCTGCAGCAAGGCAAGATATCTTCTTGGTCCTAGACAAATGGAGTTTTCAACTACTGTTCCCAGAAGCCTCTGCGTGAACTGTTGTCAAGCACTCATGAAAGCAAGTGTTTATCCCAAGAGAGGCCATAGCAGACGGTAGCTCAGAGGGTGCCAGCTCCCTGAGCACTGTGGGAAATGGCAGGGACTAGGGCTCAGGAAATAGACCAGTAGTATTTTTCAGTCTTTCTTTTTCTTTCTTCCTTTCTTTCTCTGTTCCTTCCTTCCTTCCTTTTTTTATTTTTTTATTGGAGAGAGACAGAGAGAAATTGAAAAGGGAGAGGGAGATAGGAAAAGAGAGAGAGACAGGGGTTATGCAAACATACTCTCATGCCTGAGGCTCCAAAGTCCCAGGTTCAATCCCCTGCACCACTATAAGCCAGAGCTGAGCACTGCTCTGGTAAAAAAAAAAAGAAAAAGAAAGAGAGAGAGAGAGAGGGAGAGAGACAGAGAGACACCTGCAGCCCTGCTTCACTAACACTCATGAAGCTTCCTCCCTGCAGGTGGGGACCGGGGGCTTGAACCTGAGTCTTTGTGCACTGCAGTCTGTGCACTTAACCAGGTGCCTCCACCTCCCCCACAGTGTTAAAATATAGTCTCTAACCCATATGTTTCCCTGTCAAATAGGGTGTGGTGACAGATGTGAACCTCTCAGCCCTAGAATCACTCAGACCTCAAAAACATTACAGGGGAGGGGGTCTGTCTGGCACACAGCCTCTGGAATTAGAATAACTGGTTTCAGATCCTGATTCCACATACTTACTGGCTATGTGAACTCAGGAAAAATACTTTATCTATTTTAGCCTCAGTTTCCTAGCATACAAACAGAACATTACAATCCTACCTAGCTGGTAAGGGCTGTTATGAAGAGGAAATGACAAAACTCAAGAGAATATCCTAAAGGCTGTGGAGGTTGCCCAGCTGTAGTGCATAGGACTTGCACGAGAGAGTGACTGAGTTCCTGGCAACACCAATAGCCACAGTTCAGGAATGTGCTGGTAACTTAAGAAAAAAAAAAAAAACACTTAGAACAATGCCTTCCTAGGCCCCTGATAGTGTCAAGTAATAGCTAGCTAAGCTGGATTCTCTAAGAGTGTACCTGGGAACCTGCATTGTAACAAACTCCCAGGGTAATCCTTAGGGCTATTCTGACAGTATATTCTGGGATAGACTGTCAATTTGCACAGTATATCCCAGGGCTCTAGGCTAGACCTTTGAGGTGATGCATGTCATATTTTCTCATGAGATGGTCTAGTATTTCCGACCTCTATGGAAGTGAGGGCCTGGAGGCCAAAGGCCAGATCCCAGAGTTCCGAATCAGGATCAGCACATTCTTCCATGATGGAGACACAAGGGGACAGGAAGAGAGGAACTGAGCAGACTGCCCCACACCCTGTCAGAACTTGCTATAAGCAGAATGTGCAGCTCGGTCAAACTGGAGGGCAAGGTTGGCCTAGAGGGAGGGCTGAGGCTAATGGTTAGACCTGGTCCCCAGGAGGAATAACACTCCTTCCCCAGTGACCAAGGCTTATCCTGAGGATATCGGAAATTCAGCTCAGTCCACCTGTCACCCACCATCCTGCGCTACACACCCCCACATCCCTTTCTCATGGGACAGAGCTGGCCTTGTAGACCTTGACCGTGTGATGCAAGTTTTGTTGTGTCCTCAGAGCCAAGAGTTGTAGGTGGAACACCACAGGCAGCATAAATAAGTGAATGAGCCATCAGGACAGAGCAGCCCTTACAGCAAAAGAGGATAGTCCTGCCAGTAGATCCTAGGATAATATCAGAAGTCAGGAGTCTTGCCTTTCGGTCCTGTCTCTATTTTCTTTGTGTGTGTGTGTGTGTGTGTGTGTGTGTGTGTGTGTGTGTGTGTGTGTGTGTGTCTCCAGGGTTATTGCTGGGCTCAGTGCCTGCACCATGAATCCACCGCTCCTGGAGGCCATTTTTTCCTCCTTTTGTTGCCCTTGTTGTTGTAGCCTTGTTGTGGTGATTATTGTTGTTGATGTCATTCACTGTTGGATAGGACAGAGAGAAATGGAGAGAGGAGGGGAAGACAGAGAAGGGGAAAGAAAGATAGACACCTGCAGACCTGCTTCACTGCCTGTGAAGCGACTCCCCTGCAGGTGGGGAGCCGAGGGCTCAAACCGGGATCCTTACACCGGTCCTTGAGCTTTACGCCACTTGCACTTAACCCGTTGCGCTACCACCCGACCCCCTACTATCTCTATTTTAATTGCATCTGTCAGCACATTTCTTAAATCTCAGTGTTTGCTTCCTAGTCTAGAAAATGGCTACTAGAGTCATTCAGATGAGAAAATGCATTTGAATGATTCCTAGCCAGAACAAGCCAATGTGCAGAGATAAGGTGTTTGTCCCCACTCTATAGACATATGGTCCAGCCATATTATAGTAAAGAAATGTTTGGCATGTGCTTAAGAGTTGTTGGGCCAGGCCTTTCTCTGTGTCTCACTCTCCTGCTGAAAATGCAGTCCCTGAAGAAGCACCTCTAGTGGACAGGCTACTGCTGCTGTCCAGTTCCTTGTCCTTCTCTCTGGAGGTGAAGGTCAATGATCTCCTTGTGGGAGAAGATACAGACAGAATCTTCACTAAATAACAGAATAGACGGGCCAACAGACATATGAAAAACATGTTCAGATGCACTGATGATCAGAGAAATGCAAATAAAGAAAACGATGAGCTACCACTTTACACCTGTGAGAATGTCATACATTAGGAAGAATAGTAACAACAAATGTTGGAGAGTATGTGGGGGGAAAGGAACCCTTCTTCATGCTAGTGGGAATATAAATTGGTCCAACCCATGTGGAAAACATTTCTCAAAATATTGGAAATAGACCTATTCAATGATCTAGCAATCCCCTCTCGTTAGGAATATATCCAAAGGAAGCAAAAACACTCATCTAGAGGGATCTATGTACACCTATATTCATAGTAGCACAATTTTTTAAATTTCTATTTTGGGGTATTAATGGTTTATAGTTGACAGTAAAATATAATAGTTTGCACATGCATAACATTTCTCAGCTTTCCACATAACAATTCAACCCCCTCTAGGTCCTCTTCTGCCATCATGTTCCAGGACCTGAACCCTCCCCCTCCAAGCCCAGAGTCTTTTACTTTGGTGCAATACACCAACTCCAGTCCAAGTTCTGCTGTATGCTTTCCCTTCTGATCTTGTTTTTCAACTTCTACCTATGAGTGACATCATCCCATACTCATTCTTGTCTTTCTCACTTATCTCATTTAACATGATTCCTTCAAACTCCATCGAAGATGGGGTGAAAAAAGGTGAAGTCACCATTTTTTATAGCTGAGTAGTATTCCATTGTGTATATAGACCACAACTTGCTCAGCCACTCCTCTGTTGTAGAACACCTGGATTGCTTCCTGGTTTGGGCTTTTACAAATTGAATAGCAGCACAAATTTCAATAGCCGAAACTGCAAAGTCAGCCAGATGTTGAACAACAGCTGAGTGGCTAGGAAAGTCGTGGCACCTATACACAATGGAATATGACTTAGCTGTTAAAAATGATGAAGTCACCTCCTTTATTTCATCTTGGGTGGAGCTTGAAGGAATCATATTAAGTAAGATGGATCAAAAAAAGATGGATGAAGAGTAAATGGTTTCTCTTAGGAGGAATTTGAGAAACAAAGACATAAAGGGAAAACACCAAGTTTTAAACTTGAACTAGGTTTGGTGTATTTCACCAAAGCAAAGGACTCTGGGGAAGAAAGGAAGGAAAGTAGGAAGGAAGAAGGAAAGAGAGAAGTAAGGGAGAAAAAAGAAGGGAGGAAGGAAGGATGGAAGGGAACAAAGATGGGAAGAAGGAAGGAGGGAAGGAGGGAGGAAGGGAGGAAAGCAGGGATGGAGGAGCCTGGGGGCTTTGAGGTCCTAGTGAATGATGGTAGAAAAGGACCTGGGTTGGGGAGAGTGTATTGCAGACACTAATTAAGGTGATGAGAAATTGTTCCCCTGTGTCGTCAACTATACTGTAAACCACTAACCTCCCAATAAAATGATAGGAGAAAAAAATGATCTCCTTGACTGGACAGAGTGAAAATCTCAAAGAAACATATGCCCATGTATTTTTGCCTGAGTGAGGGGAGGGAGGTCATAATCAAGGTTGCATCTAGATATGAAACAAAGAAGAAAAATATTCCAGAAAGTAAATTTCCCAAAAGGTAGGGACCTACCTCCCCTCCCCTTGGGCAGCCAATGTTAGTCCTTCCCAGTAAGTGAAGGCCTGGCCAACCCGGGTTGACTGCTGTCCACCATAAAATCCCCGGCCAAAGGAATTGACATTACTTGAGTTGATCATCAAGCCTCCCCTGTCACGCAAGCAAGGCCATGCCTATGGAGGAAGTCTCAGGTCTTTGGACTAGGAGTCATTCTGTTTCAGATACTGTGCCCTACCTCTGCTGTGTCCTCTCTGGATCTTGTGAGTACCCGGTAAGCTAAGCACACACACAAGGAACAAGAAAACGAGCAGAGCCCAGTCTCCCATCAGGACAAAGACCTACTCTGGAGGGTACAGGAAAGACACATGGGGCCAGATGGTGGCACCTTTGGTTAAGTACAGGTGTTTCCATACACAAGGACAACAAGGACTCAGATTCAAATCTTCGGTCAACCACTTGCAGGGGGAAGCTTCTCAAGTGGTGAAGCAGTGCTGCATGTATCTCTCTTCCTATCTGTCTGTCTGTCTTCCCTTCCTCTCTCAATTTCTCTGTGTCCTATTAAATAAAAGAAAAAGGGAAAAAGTAATATTTTTAAAGAAGAAAGCCACCTAATGAACATTTGATAAATGAATAAGTAATCTCTCCTCAAAGAAGTTATGTTTATTTCAAATACTCTAAAGATGAAATTTCCTAACAATGGCAATTTCTTCTGTATATACAGATGACAAACACTTGAACACTAGTTGTGAAAGATACTTAGGGGTGGAGGGGCTGGCAGTGGTACACCTTATATACATTCCCACGTGCAAGGAACTAGGTTCAAACCCCAGTCCACACTGCAGTGGACAAGGGAAGTTTCATGAGCGGTAAAGCAGTGATATGAGTATCTCTCTTCCTCTCTCTGTAGTTTTCTCTGTCTTAGTCAAGAAAAATATAACAAGAGGGAGAAATAAAGAAAGGAGGAAATAAAGAGACAAAGTAAAAAAAACAAGGAAAAAAGTGGCCAACCTGAGGAGCAGTGGAGTCCTCTTGCCCCCACTGAATCTCAGTGATAAGAAAAGGAAAACTAAATGAGGGGCCAGGCGATGGAGTTCCAGGTTGAGCACACATGTTACCATGCACAAGGACCTGGGTTCAAGCCCTTGATCCCCACCTGCAGGGGGAAATCTTCCAGAGTAATGAAGCAGGGCTGCAGGTCTCTCTCTCTCTCTCCCTCTCTCTCCCTCTCTCTCCCTCTCCCTCTCCCTCTCCCTCCCCCTCCCCCTCTCCCTCTCTCTCTCTTCCTCTCCCTTTCTCTCTCTTCCTCTCTCTCTCTCTCCCTCTCTCTCCCTCTCCCTCCCCCTTCCCCTCTCCCTCTCTCTCTCTTCCTCTATCTCTCTCCCTCTCCCTCTTGTAATTTTCTATTATCTTTATTTATTTATTGGATAGAGACAGCCAGAAATAGAGAGGAGTGGGGAGACAGAGAGGGATAGAGACAGAGAGACACCTACAGCCCTGTTCACCACTTGTGAAGCTTTCCCCCTGCAGGTGGGAACCAGGGGGCTTGAACCCAGGTCCTTATGCACTGTAACGCATGTGCTTAACCAGTCCACCACTACCTGGTCCCTTCTCCCTTTTTTTTTTTTTTTTACTGGAACACTGCTCAGCTCTGGCAGATGGTGGTGCAGGGAGATTGAATTTAGGACTTGGAGCCTCAGGCATGAGAATAGCTTTGCATAACCATTATGCTATCTACCCTCCACCTTCTCTTCCTCTCTATGACCCCCTTCCCTCTCAATTTCTGGCTGTTTCTATCCATTAAAATAATTAAAGATCATAAAAAATGTTTTAAAGAAAGAAAACCAAGTCAGACGGACTTAAAAATTGAATGTTTGATTAATCAATGAATAGTCCAGGGGTAGATAGCACAATGGTTATGCACAGACTCTCCTGTTTGAGACTCCAAAATAACAGGTTCAATGCCCGAACCGCCATAAACCAGAGCTGATCTGAGATAAAATACCTGAGTCAAAGCCTAAAATACCATTTAAGAATAATAAAATTGGCAAACAAAAGGAATAAAAGAAGAATCATAGAAGTTTATGTCTCTTGACTTCAAGAGGGAAGAGACAAAAGATACTGCTTTCCTTTCTACTCAAATAAAGCAGGCTTGAGTGACATCAAAATAGCTCACCTAGATAGCGCATGTATCTGTGACCCAGTGTAAAGGCCAGCCCTTGCAGCAGTGAACCCCCAGTCATGACCACTTATGTACACTATGTTAGAAAGTACTTTTTACAAGAATGTTGCTTCATACTCCCAGATGGGTAGATGATAGGAGGAGCTTACCAGAGGGCTCTGAGCTCCAATTCTACCAGGACCTGAAGACCTGAAGTGTTTGAATACCTATGCCTATCCAGTTAATTCGTATAGGTGACTTTGAGAGAACTTCTTTTTTTTTTTTTTGCCTCCAGGGTTATTGTGAGGGCTGGGTGCCTGCACTATGAATCCACTGCTCTCAGTGTGTGTGTGTGTGTGTGTGTGTGTGTGTGTGTGTGTGTGTGTGTATCCTTGCACTTCACACTTTGTGCACTTAACCCGGTGTGCTACTGCCCAGCCCCCAATTCTGCAGTTTCCAATGGAGGAGATGAGTACACAGAACTCGGGTGGTGGGAACGGTGTGGAATTATACCCTTATTATCTTATAATTTTGTAAATCAAAATAAAATCATTAACGAAAAAAAAGAATACTTTTTACTTACAAAAGCAATGCTTTTTCAGAATTTAAATTAAGATATATACTTCCCAAACCAGTATAAGTTTAAAAGAAAAGAAAATACAGATCACATATAGAAGAAAACCACTCTAAAGCTAAGAAGAAACTATGAGATGGAAAGTTCATCAAACAAGATAACGTGTGTTTTATTTTATTGCCACCAGGGTTATTACTGGGGCTCAGTGCCTGTACTACAAATCCACTGCTCTTAGTGTCATTGTTTTCCTATTTTACTTGATAGGGCAGAGGGAAATGGAGAGGGGAAAGAAAGATAGAGAAGAAGAAAGAAAAATGGACACCTGCATCACCACTCGTGAACAGCGCCTCCCCCGCAGGTGGGGAGGGAGCCCGGGATCCAAGTCCTTGTGCATGGTAATGGGAGCGCCAACCCTTCCCTAGCTATGTGTTTTAAATAAAGTAACAAACTTATATTAGCACATATGTCTTTACAAAAACAAGTAGATGGGTTAAAACTTCAGCAGAAGTACACTAGAGTTTGCAGTGAGTACCTCCCTAATACTTCCTCTCCACTATTCCAAGCTTTGGGTCCATGATTGCTCAACAATTTGTTTGGCTTTGTATGTTAACTCTCTTTTCAGCCACCAGGTTCCAGATGCCATCAGGATGCCGGCCAGACTTCCCTGGATTGAAGAACCCACCAATGTGTCCTGGAGCTCAGCTTCCCCAGAGACCCACCCTACTAGGGAAAGAGAGAGGCAGACTGGGAGTATGGACCGACCAGTCAACGCCCATGCTCAGCGGGGAAGCAATTACAGAAGCCAGACCTTCTACCTTCTGCAACCCACAATGACCCTGGGTCCATGCTCCCAGAGGGATAGAGAATGGGAAAGATATCAGGGGAGGGGGTGGGATATGGAGATTGGGCGGTGGGAATTGTGTGGGGTTGTACCCCTCCTACCCTATGGTTTTGTTAATTAATCCTTTCTTAAAAAACTCTCAGAAGGCTAGACATGGACCTTCCATATGACCCAATAATTCCTCTCCTGGGGTTATACCCCAAGGACTCCATAACACCCAACCAAAAAGAGGTGTGTACTCCTATGTTCATAGCAGCACAATTCATAATAGCTAAAACCTGGAAGCAACCCAGGTGCCCAACAACAGATGAATGGCTGAGAAAGCTGTGGTATATATACACAATGGAATACTATGCAGCTATCAAGAACAATGAACCCACCTTCTCTGACCCATCTTGGACAGAGCTAGAAGGAATTATGTTAAGTGAACTAAGTCAGAAAGTTAAAGATGAGTATGGGATGATCCCACTCATCAACAGAAGCTGACTTAGAAGATCTGAAAGGGAAACTAAAAGCAGGACCTGATCAAATTATAAGTAGGGCACCAAAGTAAAAACCCAGTGGTGAGGGGTAGACATGTAGCTTCCTGGGCCAGTGGGGGGTGGGAGTGGGCGGGAGGTGATGGGAATGGTGTTTATGTACACTCCTAGCAAAATGTAGACATATAAATCAGTAGTTAATTAATATGAGAGGGGGAAATCAAGTGTATGTCTCAAAGGTTCTCAAAAGACAAACTGAATCTTTTTAATAGATAGGCTACGTATTTGATATGTGGACTCTCTCAAAAGCCTAGACCAAGTAGATTAGAAGCTTCCAATAGCACAGCTATATACAAGATACTGGGTACTGTACAGCAAACCATAACAAAGGGACTTTTCAAAGTTAACCCAATTAACAAATAATGTGATGATAATATTAACTATTGATTGTCTTTTTGAACCCTAAGACAGCAGGAACCTCACATCTTCACTATAGAGCCCCTACTTCCCCCAGTCCTGGCACCCTTGGATAGGGCTCACTTTCCCGTATGCATCTCCCAATCCATACCAAATAATATTGCATCCGCCGATCACAACCTAACCAAAGCAACGATTGCCATCTCAACATGCTTCACCTCAGAGTGTATCCAGAGACTTCACGTGTGGAATGACAACCCTTCAGCTTCATTACTCAGGTGAGACCTTTCCTTTCATAGTACACTCTAATTTCATCTCAGGTAGTTCACTTTCTAACAAAGTCCCATAACCTAGACATACACCAGTTTCTGTGAGAGAGAGCGTATGTGCACACGTATCCATAAACTACTGCAAAATATATACCTGAATGCAGGATTACACTAGAGTTTGCAGTGAGTACCTCCCTAACACTTCCTCTCCACTATTCCAAACTTGGGATCCATGATTGCTCAACAAATTGTTTGGCTTTGTATGTTAACTCTCTTTTCAATCACCAGGTTCCAGATGCCACCAGGATGCTGGCTAGGCTTCCCTGGATTGAAGACCCCACCAATGTGTCCTGGAGCTCAGCTTCCCCAGAGACACACCTTACTAGGGAAAGAGAGAGGCAGACTGGGAGTATGGACCGACCAGTCAACGCCCATGTTCAGCGGGGAAGCAATTACAGAAGCCAGACCCTCTACCTTCTGCAACCCTCAACGACCCTGGGTCCATGCTCCCAGAGGGCTAGAGAATGGGAAGGCTATCATGGGAGAGGGTGGGTTATGGGGATTGGGTGGTGGGAATTGTGTGGAGTTGTACCCCTCCTACCTTATGCTTTTGTTCACTAATCCTTTCTTAAATAAAAAATTTAAAAAAATAATAATAAAATAAAATAAAATCATAAAAAAAGAAAAAAAATAAAAATAAATAAATAAATAAAAAATATTTACCTATTTAAAAAAAAAAAAACTTCCTACTTACTAATTCCCAGGTTGGGTCAAATAATAAAACAGCTGTTAGGCTGTCGAGAAAGTCATGATACATTTTTGCCTAGAAAAACGGAGATAAGTTCATCCTGACTTTTAGGACAACCCAGTATTTGCGTGTTTTTCAAATCTACCTTAAAACCAATCAGCACAATCCTATAAAGAACGTGTGAAGAAATAGCTTGTAAGTACACATGAATAAACATAATGATAATATTACTCAGAACGTTCAATGCTAGGCAAACGCACGAGATGCAGTGCATCACTTTATATTGAAGAAGGATTCTATTTTCAATGAAAATGTAGTATGTCAAGTAATGTTGCATGAGCACATGTAAAGGGAAACCTGTTAGAAATACAAAGAGAAAATGTCATGAATATGTATTCAGAAATGTTAAGACATCATGATTTACAATGAAAATAAAATTGTCACAAACATTTAATGTCAAATAATATCGTAATAACACCTGTAAATCAAAACTTGTTATAAACACAAAGAGAACATGACAGAAATATTATCATGATCAAAAACCCTAGCACATCTATCTTTCACAGATAAAATAAATTAAAAGGTAAGCAAAAAAATGAAGGCACCAATTAATCTATTTAAATTAATATGCTATAGTATAAAATTGTACGTTTTGATTTTAGACAAACAGCAAATATATTTTTCTCTCAAAACCTATCAATTGTTTGTAACATTTTACCACGTATAAGGATGAAGAGAAAATTTCAAGGTCTCCCAAACCAAAATATAGTTTAACAAAATTATAAGTGAATAGCTAAAATATAACTCCATTAAGAATTTTGAAAACCATTCTACTAGATAAGTGTTAACAAAAGTCATGGGAGTCTGCGGGTTAGTGGCACAAAGCACAGGGTATGGATCCCGGTTTGAATCCCCCCTCCCCACCTGCAGGGGAGTCGCTTCACAGGCAGTGAATCAGGTCTACAGGTATATTCTCTCCCCCTCTCTGTCTTCCCCTCCTCTCTCCATTTTTCTCTGTCCTAACAACGATGACATCAATAACAACAACAATCTTCTTCTTCTAGCGTTTGCCAACAACAACAATAATAACAACAACAACAATAAAAAGCAGCAAGGGCAATAAAAGGGAAAATAAATAAATAAATATCAAAAAAAGAAAAGTCATAAATTACAATAGGTAGTTTTTAAACGAAGAAGAGAAAATACTGAACTAATTTTTCATTTCTAATCTAGTGGAAGTCAAAGAAATAGCTATGCTCAGGAATTCGGAGAAGGAACACTTGCCATCCTGCCCATATTATTCAAAAAGCCACAATCTTAACCAAGGCAATATATGGATTCAATGCAATCCCTGTCAAAATCCGAACAGAATTCTTTAAGAAAATGCAACAAATGTTGTTGGCGGGAATGTAAATTGGCTCAGCCTCTGAGGAAAACAGACTGCAGATTCCTCAGAACATTATAAATGGACCTATCCTATAACCTGACAATCGTTCTCTTAGGAATCTATCTAAAGGAAACAAAAACACCTGTCTAGAAAGATCTATGTAAATCTATTTTCATAGTAACATAATTCACAATCACCTGAACTTGGAAGTAATGCAGATGCTCAAGGACAGATGAATGACTAAGAAAGCTGTGGTATGTACACAAGGGAATACCAGTCGGGCACACCTGGTTGAGAGCATATGTTACAGTGTTCAGGGTCCCAGGTTCAAGCCCCCAGTTCCCACCTTCAGGGAAGGAAGCTTCTCAAGTGGTGAAGCAGTGCTGCAGGTGTCTCTATCTTTCTCTCCCTCTTGACTCTCCCTCCTATCTTGATTTCTCTCTGTCTCTATCAGAAAAGTAAAATAAAATTTTTTTAAAAAGTCACCTTTTTTGCCTCACCTTGGATGGAACTTGAAGGCATCATGTTAAGTGAGATAAGCCAAAGAGAAGGACAAATATTGGATGATCTCATTTATAGGTGGAATTTAAGAATCAAGGACAGAAAGGGGAAACACAAAGTGAAAGTTGGATTAGACTTGATCTATTGCAGCAAGGGCGTGGAGGGTGCAGGGTAGGGACTAAGAGGACACTGAGTTCCCAGTGTATAGTAGTGGAGGACTTAAACTGGGGTTGGGGTTAGTGTGCAGACACACATCATGAGGAGAGGAGATATTGTGCCCCATATGGCAATAATTCTCTCGTAAACCATGCTTTCTCTAATAAAATATAAAAATAAAATCAAATGACCCCTAAAAATTAAGTTTTGAACAGACCAAAAAGTGGCGTAATGAAAAATGACTCGGTGTTTGAAGTACGTTAAATATGAACAAAATAGCTACTGCCACATAAAGCCTATAAAACAAAATTATATATGTACATCGATGCAAAAATGCTGAAGAAGTCTGTAAACCAAATACAGAATTATAAAAAAAGAAGAAGAATTCTTGCTCAAGTAAGATTTAACCTAGGAAATCTAAGATAATTTATTCCACCAAATGATCAGGAAGAGGGAAAAAAATCCCTCTCAGCTTAATAGTGAAATGTCTTAATCCAATTCAACATCTATTTCTGATTAAAGATTCTTCACAAATCAAAAATTCACACTTAACATGATAAATAACATTTAACTTACTAGTAATACAAATACAGATATTATGGTGAAATACTAGGAACACCCTCATTAAATCAAGAATAAGATAAGTTTCTTGGTATGAGCACTGTCTTTCAAAATTTCTCTAAAACTCCCTGCCAATCCAACAATTAGAGAAAAATAGAAAGGAATCATGAATATTTGAAAAGGAATAAAGTTATTTGCTGATGTTGAAATTATTTTCCTAGAGAACCTTTAAAAATAAAAAATGAGTAGAGATAATTCTCTCCTCCAACGTGTTCCTCTAGTTAAACAGACAAAAGAATGTAATGTTTTTGATAAGCAATATAATTAAATTTAAAATTAAGATTCTGTAAGTTCCTTTATGTCCTCTCAGCAATAATTTCATTCTTTACTACAAACCATATTTTAATTAATTAAAAAGATTTATATTTTACCTCTGACAGTTTCAGCAAAAGTAATTATTTGTTTTCCTCACCATAAGACACTCATTGTATTTTTTTTAATAATTTATTTCTTTATTGGGGAATTAATGTTTTACATTCAACAGTAAATACAATAGTTTGTACATGCATAACATTGCCCAGATTCCCATTTAACAATACAACCCCCACTATGTCATTCATCATCTTTCATGTAAAATTATCTTGTATTATATTTATTTATTTATTTATTGGGTAGAGACAGCCAGAAATCGAGGGGGGAGGGGTACTAGAGAGGAAGAGAGACAGAGAGAGACATCTGCAATACTGCTTTACCATTCACAAAGCTTTCCCCCTGCAGGTGGGGATGCAGGGCTCCAACCCAGGTCCTTGAGTATTGTAACATGTGTCCTCAACCAGGTGTGCCACCACCCAGCCCCATGATTTTTTCTTTGAAAATACAGATGAACAAAACTAAGAAGCAAGTAAAAATGAAAACAGACCATAGAAAACCACTATCAATGATGTGAAAGTCACAGACCAGTCTCTTTGGTTTATTTATCTGTGTTCTATCGGCAGTCTTTGCCTATAACTTCATCATATTGACTTTAAAAGTGAGAATATGCTTTCCATATTATGAGAGGATGAATAATGGCCCCCCAAGGACATCTAAGTCATAGTGCCTGGAACCAGGAAGTGAGCCTTTGTATGGAAAAAGGAAATTAGCAGGTGTGACTGAGAGCCTTCAAATAGGAGATCTGATCTGGTTTCTTCAGATGGACTCTAAATATAATCATGAGGGTCCTTAGAAGAGATCGTGGGGGCCGGCAGTGGATCATTAGGTTAAGCGCACATGGTACTATGTGGAAGGATCCGGGTTCAAGCCCCTCTCCTCACCTGCAGTGGTGAAACAGGTATGCAGGTGTGTTTCTCTCTCCCTCTCTATGTCCCTCACCCCTCACATTTTTTCTCTCTGTCCTATCGAATAAAGTAGAAAAAAAAGAGGGGAAAAAGGACCACTGGGAGCAGTGGATTTATAGTGCCAGCACCCAGCCTCAGGAATAACCCTGAAGGCAAAAAAAAAAAAAAAAAGGAGGATGAGGAGCAGGAGGAAGAGAGGGAGAAGAGGAGGTGGGAGAGGAGGAGGAGGGGAGGAAGAGGGGGAGAAGAGGTGGAGGGGAAGAAGGGAGAGGAGGAGGAGAAGAAGGAGAAGGAGAAGGAGAAGAAGGAGAAGAAGTAGTAGTAGTAGAAGAAGAAGAAGAAGAAGAAGAAGAGGAAGAGGAAGAGGAAGAGGAAGAAGAAGAAGAAAAGCAGAAAAACAGAAAATCAATGAGACAACTGAATTAAGATGCTGTATCACTGAGTTTGAAGGAATCACAAGCAACGTAACATAGCTTTCACTACAAAGTCGGAAAAGTTGGGAGTCGGCGGTAGCGCAGCGGGTTAAGCGCACATTGCGCAGAGCAAAAGAACCAGCGTAAGGATCCCAGTTCGAGCCCCCGGGCTCCCTGCCTGCAGGGGAGTTGCTTCACAGGCAGTGAAGCAGGTCTGCAGGTGTCTGTCTTTCTCCCCTCCTCTCTCCATTTCTCTTTGTCCTATCCAACAACAATGACAACCACAACAATAAAAAAATTTTTTAAAAAAGGGCAGCAAAAGGGAATTAAAAAATAGTTGAAAAGTTAGGGAGTGAGTTCTTCCTAAATCTGCCAGACGGAGCATGACCCTGTTAACACTATGGCCTCCAGCCGATGTCATTGATTTAAAGACTTTTGACCTCCAGAAACATGAGAAGCGCTTGCTGTTTTAAGTCACCAGTAAGGATAACAAGTTGACATGTAGTTGTAAATCAATATTAAATCACTAATAAAAATAATAATAAAGCCTCTGACACTTAAAAAAAAGCTATGGCAGCAATAGAAAACTTAGTACACCTGTGAAATATTTTTTCCTTTTATTTTTGTTCTCCTGTTGTTATTGAGGTTTGAAAGAATGTGTATGTTTTAGAAATACAACTTTACGGGAGTCGGACAGTAGCACAGAGGGTTAAGTGCATATGGCGCAAAGCGCAAGAACCGGTGCCCGGGCTCCCCACCTGCAGGGGAGTCGCTTCACAGGCGGTGAAGCAGGTCTGCAGGTGTCTGTCTTTCTTTCCCCTTCTCCGTCTTCCCCTCCTCTCTCCATTTCTCTCCGTCCTATCCAACAACGACAACAGCAATAAAACAACAAGGGCAACAAAAGGGAATAAACATTTTTTAAAAAAGAAATACAACTTTACATTTTAGAATATGTTATCACAATATGCATACCACATACTACCAAAGAACTAATATACACCCACTAGGATTTCCTGGACCCCCCCAACACACACAGACACACACACACACACACAGACACACACACACACAGACACACACACAGACACATACACACACACAGACACACACACACAGACACACACACACACAGACACACACACACACAGACACACACACACAGACACACACACAGACACACACACACAGACACACACACAGACACACACACAGACACACACACACACAGACACACACACAGACACACACACAGACACACACACACACAGACACACACACAGACACACACACAGACACACACACAGACACACAAACACACAGACACACACACACAGACACACACACACAGAGACACACACACAGACACACACACAGACACACACACACACAGACACACACAGACACACAGACACACACAGAGACACACACACAGACACACAGACACACACACAGACACACACACACACAGACACACACACAGACACACACACACAGACACACACACACAGACACACACACACACACAGACACACACACACACAGACACACAGACACACAGACACACACACATACACACACACACACAGACACACATACACACACACACAGACACAGACACACACACACAGACACACAGACACACACACACAGACACACGCACACACACAGACACACACACACACACAGACACACACAGACACACACACACACAGACACACACACAGACACACACACACACGCGCCCCAACTCACTTCCCTTTGTGTCCTCAGTTCTGTAGCTCAATTTCCAAAAGTCTTGGTGAACTTCCTTGGAAACTTTTCTTTTTTTCTTTGTAAATAGTTTTATTTGTTTTATTTATTATTGGATAGAGACAGCCAGAAACCAAGAGAGGAGGAGGAGATAGAGAGGGAAAGAAACAGAGAGACACCTGCAGCCCTGCTTCACAACTCATGAAGTTTTCTTCCTCCTGCAGTTGGGGAGGGGGGGGACTTGAACCTGTGTCCACCTGCGCTGTAGTGTGTATGCTTAACCGGGTGTGTATGCACCACCACCTGGCCCCGGGATCTTTTCTTTGAAGACTTCTTTAGGACACTTATATACAAACTCTGCTGCCTTTTCAGGTTTGTTTTTGTTATTGTTATTGTTATTGTCTCTTCCGTATGGTTGTCTTACTCTACCAGTAGAGCATTCCTCCTCATTCTACTTGTGGACTCAGGCTCTTTGAGGACCTAGGCTTAAGGGGCCAGACTTACATGGGTCTGAGCAGCAACTAGGAGTTTGCCGTTGGCAGTGCCAGGCAAAGGCTATATAGTAAGTCTGGGTGGTAAACAGGGGTTCACATGTGTGAGTGCTAGGTGATTGTTAGGCTGCTTCCGGCATAAATCCAGGTCTGAAAGGGGTCTGGGGCCTCAGTCCCAAGTGTCAGGGCTCAGAGACTGGCAGGCTGGCAGGCTGGCAGGCTGGCGAGGCTGGTGAGGCAGCAAGCAGTGGAGTTCTCTTGCTAGTTGCCGATGTTCTGGGCGGTCGTCAGGGTGCTTCTTGGCTCCAAGGGCAAATCTTGGAGCTCCAGACCACCCTTTCCAGTAGTGGCACATCTCAGTTTGGATTCGCCTCATTTCAAAACCAAAATAGCCACCTGCAGCTGGAGGTGAGTACATTGGGTAGGTGGCTCAGATCCTAAGTAGAGTCACTTTTTTTATGTACTAGAAAACTCCAGAATTGAACTGTCACAAATTTTCTTCTAGTGCATGGATACAAAATGGCTTCTTCAATTCTGCATCTTGAAGGCCTAATTCACAGAAAAATGTGAATGAACAAAGTCGCCTGCTAGGTAGGCCATCAGATTGCTCTTCTCCAAGAGCTTAAACCCGTGTGATTGAACCACACCAACTGTGGCAGTTCTGATTTCGGGAATGCTAAAACAGGCTGGCTGAACACACACACACACACACACACACACACACACACATACACCTCCTGTATAAAATGACTAGGTGCAAAGAAAATTCCACAGTAATCTACACTTCTTCAGGGCCACACAAGGCAGTCACAAACTAACTTTTACCAGGAACATACAAATCATAGTTTTTATCAGCTAGCAAGACATTCACATTTCTTCACTAGCTTGTGCTGAACTCAGTTTTACAGAACACAACAACACTCTCACAGCAACACAGCATTTGCAAGTATTTTTCTGTTATGATCCTATGTGACTGCCCTGAGGTAAATCACACCTCATGCACGGGGGAGGGGGGTGGGTAGGAAATCAGTTGCTAGGAGGAGCTGAAAAGACAAAGAAAGAAAGGGAAAACACAGGGTGAAACTCAGACTAGTCCTTCATCTATTGTAAAAGAGTCAAGAACTCTAAGAGAGAGTAGTTAGTTGGGGGTGAAGGGGGATGGAGAAGGTGCTGGGAACTCTGTGCATGATAGTGGAGGCAGATTTCAACTGGTGGTAGGAGGGGTGTACAGACACCTACTGAACTTATGTGACAGTTATATTGGAAGTCATTATTTCCCCCTATAAAGTGTTTTTTAAAAAAGTGTCAGAAAAATACAAGAAGTAGAAATTGCGGGGCTAGGTTTTGGCTCACCCAGTAAAATGCACATGTCACAATGCAGAAGGACTTGGGTTCAAGTCCCCAGACCCCACCTGGTGGGGGGGGGCAAGCTTAATGATCAGTGGAGCAGTGCTGGGCTCTTTCTCTGCACCCCTCTTGACCCTGCTCTACCTTTCTTGTCTTTCATTCTGTACTTAAAAAAAAAAAAATGATCACCAGGATTGGTGGAGTCATGCAGGCACCGAGTCTCAGAGAGAACCCTGGTGGCAAGAGGAAGGAAGGGAGGAAGGGAGGAAGGGAGGAAGGGAGAAATAAAGGAAAGGATGGGCCAGTTAATTTTGGTGAGAGCACCAGATCATTAAATACCACCCATTTCTAATTACATGGCAGAGACATTATTATTATTGATATAAATAATATTTTTTCCAAATGGGAGGAGGAAAGGCTGATTGTCTCATTAGCACACGTGTGGGCACAGGATAGCCATCAAGAGAGTTTTTTCTGCCAGTGTTAAGACAACAGTGCTAGTAATCAAAGAGAAGATCAAAAACAGATGAACTCTCATCTGAAATATTTATGTTATAAATCAATAATAATTCAGTAAAAGAAAGAAATCCAGCCATTCGAAAACATGTGAAACCTCATCTTAACTGAAAAAAATCCACATGGACTTAATTTTAAGTGAAAAGTCTCACTGTTAATATCTACACTAAAATCTGCCTTTTGAGAACGCTAGGCATTTCTCTTAGCATCATTTCACTCTCATCAAGATTGAATTCTCAAGTACTAGCTCTTGCGAAGCATGTAATTGTGAAAGTCTCTGCCTGGATGCTGTATTAGCGAGTTCAAACACCTGTTTTCTCTCTGTCACCATTTCTCCATCACCTATTATTGGAGTGCTTAGACAGTTTGACAAGGGTGTTATTTCACTATGAAACCTTACAAAAGGGAGAAAGAATATTTCAAAAAAATATGATGGAATCAACCAAGGTCATTATGCTCCTTATTATTATTTTTTTGCACTGAGTTTATTTCCTTCTGGTATTTTGCTGTGCACATGAAAAATTATTAATACAGAAGAAATTCAAAAGACCCTTCTTCTCCCTCAAAGGTAAAATCTTTAAAAATGACTTTCCCCCAGTGACTTTTTCTAAAATTTAGTGTAAAACCATCAACCATACAGGTTGTCTTTAATAAAAGCTACTTACAACAAAAAATAACTCCTATATTTAAAAAAAGAAAGTCTAGTCAGTACAAAATAGCCATCATCTCTTCCGCATAGATTGTCTCACTAATATCTAGAGTATGTTTTTTGGCAATACATGTGGCTGCATTTACAACACACACACACACACACACACACACACACACACACATACACATATACACGATTCTTAACAGATGTCTTTTTATTATTTAGTTTTTCTTAAATTTTTTTTTATTTGTTATTGGATAGAGACAGAAATTGAGAGGGGGGAGCTAGAAAGGGAAAGAGAGAGACACCTGCAGCCCTGCTTCACCACTTGTGAAGCTTCCTCCCTGCAGTTGAGGACTGGGGGTTTGAACCTGGGTCCCTGTGCACTGTAATATGTGCTCTTAACCAGGTGTACCACCACCCAGTCCCTTATAATTTATTCTTTAAATTCCTTTTTATTTATTTACTCTTGGATACAGACAGAGAGGAGTTGAGAAAGGAGGCAGAGATAGAGAGGGAAAGAGACAGAGAGACACTTGCAGCCTTACTTCACTTGTGAAGCTATCGCTCAGCAGGTGGGGCACAGGAGTTTGAAGCCACATCCTTGCGCACTGTAATGTGTGCGCTTTAACCAGGCGTGCCACCACTTGGCCCCAATATATGTCTTAGAAAAGTCCTGTTGACTAAGATGCAAGCAGGGGAATAGCGTGACATTGATTCCCTAGTGAGAGAGTACCCCTTGGGGTGGACAGACATGGAGATCTGGAGTTTTTGGACTAGCAATTTACATGAAAGCCGGTCAAGATGAAGGGGGTATTTATTGTCAAGTGTGAAGCAAAAACCCCACTTAACCTAACTTTTGTGGCTACAAACCCCAAAAACTTAAAGTTCAGTGGGCTGCCAAAACAGTATAAAAGGAAAGGTGAGAAATGAGACAGGATCGAGAACCAGATGAGTTGATACTCGCCACGATTATTAGTAATGGCACTCATCACAAGAACACAGGTTCTCTCATTGTGCCCCTCAGGCAGGGCTCACCACTGGGCCTACATCATCTAAAGCAGCATTTTTCAGACTGTGCACTGACTGATTTGGAAATCTTGTTAAAATCTACAGTCTGCTTGTTCCAAGTTAGTAGTTCATGGGTCAGGCAGAGATGCTGCGATTCTAGCAATTTCTCTAGAGATGTGGATGTTGATCGAGAACCACGTGTTGAGTATCAAGGATTTAGAGGGTGAAATCTCGTCACAAATCTAATGCTGTGATCGGCACACCTGCTGCTGGTTCTCTTCTGCCTTTGTGCAACCCTACTAGCTTAATTTTTTTTTACACAATGTCCTTTTATGTACCATGCATATGTAGTGAAAGATGTATTAATACTGGAACTGGGAGGCAGTCATGATCTCTGCCAGGCAAGAAATACTGTCTCCTCCTGTTCTATAGAAAAAGTAAGAGAAATCCTTGAACCTGATGTTTCAAAAGTGACCTAGGACACAAGTCCTGATACAAAAGTTGCAAATGATAAAGCCTATATGAATCTTGAAAAAGATGTGAGATTCAACTCTGTAACGGGAAGAGTTTCTGCTTAATAGAACCTCCAGATAAACTAAAGAACAAAAAGCACTACCAGGGGCAACAGTAGCAAGGGACTCTTAAGTCAAAACTCCAAGGGCGACGGTAGCCAGGGACTCTTAAGTCAAAACTCCCAAATCCAATGCCAACATCAAACACAAGTTCAAGTTCGTAAAACTTAAATATTTTACTACCACTGTCCTTAGATGGAAAGAAAGAAATAAAAGCAAATGGAAGGGAACACGGGAGGGAGGGAGGGAAGGAGGATAGGAGGAAGAAAGAAATGTTAAGATTGCCCTGAAACCTATAAGATCTTCGGAGTTAGCAGGAATCCCAATCCCTCCCTACCAAGATAATAATCAGATAATAATAATTAATAATAATAGTTATTTTACTTTAGCTTTTACTGTGGTCCAGGCACAATATATACTCTGTAAACATTATTTTATTTAATCCTGGCAACAAACTTATCATATGTAGCAGGTCCCACTGTTAACTTCATTTTACAGTCAAGGTACTAAGTTTCAGAGAGATTAAATAACTTACTAATAAGATATAAAATAGGGCCACACAATTAATAAGAAACACACGAAGGTTTCAAGCTATGGGGATTCTAAGAGAAGGCAGAGTCAGAACATTTCCATAATAAAGATATTTTTTTAAAACAGCTATTTGATTCTAAATTTGAAAAAACTCAACTGAAAATCACCACCAAGCTCCTTCATCAGAACTTTTTTGTATTTACAGAACTACAATGAAATCATTAGAGATTTAACCATGCAGAGGAAAATATCTGAAGCCAAACAATATAGAAAGAAAGCAACCAGCAAACAAAGCTACTTTGTAAACTTCAGAGGATGAGTTCAGTTGTTGATGTGATTTATCATTATTAGGCCCCAAGATGTGGAGCCAAGTCAAGGCTGCAAACATAAATCAGTTTCTTCCAGCTTCAGGAGATGAAAGGGCGTCTTTGAACTCTAAATTTCAACTTCTCTTGGCCTTGGTATCACCCTCTGGTAATTTATATAAATGAAGCCTAATTGTGAGGAAGATAATTTCTCTGTCCCCAAGGAAATACCTATGGAATTTTCTCTTTCTCTGCCTCATTGGATGTCTTCCTCTCTCTCCCACCTTCCCTCAAAATTAGTTCTAGAGTTTAACTTTCTCCTCCTACTAAATTAAAAATAGAGATCCAAAGAATAGTAATAAGCTCAAGGTCTGACTAGCCAACAGAAGAATCAATATTTTAACCCTGAGTTTCCACTCCACACTGCCTCTGCTTTGAAGAACAGGATGAGACATGAACTCTAAAGGAAATACATTATTTTTCCTTCATTCGTTTGATATGTATCTTTCTGTGCTAAGCATTGTATGGATGATAGGACTAGAAAGATGAATGAGAAACAGTCTTCACCCTCATGAGTCCAGGGGACTATCTTAATTATTTTGGGAGTACAAATAGAAGGCAGAACTAGTTTCTGCCCTCAAGAAGCTACTACCTAAGGGTGACGGGCAAAAATATGGACAACTAAACTTAAATTTATGTAAAGGTGTGAAATCCCAGAGAACGGATAAAATTTTAGTAGAAAAAAAGAGGCAACGGACCAATTGCAGAGGTTTTGTTGTCATGGTATTCTAATAAATTTAGAATTTACCCTGTTAAGTAATGAAGGATTAGACATTATTGAGCACAGAAAATGTTATCATGAACACAAGGTTTGTTAAAGCATTGTCAGAGAAAGGAAAGATGGGGGGTGGGTGGTGGCACATCTGGTTAAGTGCATGTATTACTGTGCACAAGGACACAGGTTCAAACCTCTGATCCCCACCTGCAGGGAGGGGGGTGGCTTCACAAATGGTGGAGAGTGCTTCAATGTCTGTCTCTGTCCCTCTCTATCTTCCCTCCCTCATTCTCTCTGTTCTATCATATAAATAAAGTTTTTAAAAAGAGAGAGAGAGAGAGAGAGAAAGGAAAGATAGGGGAGAAGGAAGTTTTACACAAAGCAGTTAAGAAATAAGAGATGTCTCTTCACTGGGACCCTCTTGTGGTGCTGAGACACTAGTCAAGAGGAGATGAGACACTGTGCCTACATGTTTAAGTAAACCATAATCCCCAAATAAATATTTTAACTTAATTACAAAAGGAGCTGTGACTTGTCCTTAGGCCTTTTGGTGTGTGCTTTTTTAAAAAAAATATTTATTTATTCCCTTCTGTTGCCCTTGTTGATTTATTGTTGTAGTTATTATTGATGTCATTGTTGTTGGATAGGACAGAGAGAAATGGAGAGAGGAGGGGAAGACAGAGAGGGAGAGAGAAAGACACCTGCAGACCTACCTAACTGCCTGTGAAGCGACTCCCCTGCAGGTGGGGAGCCGGAGGCTGGAACCTGGATCCTTACGCTGATCCTTGTGCTTGGCTCCACGTGCGCTTAACCCACTGCACTACCGCTGGACTCCCGCTTTTTTTTTTCTCTCTAAATAAATCTACTTGCTTTGCTAGCAAATTCTATAGCTAGAAATAAAAAAGGAAGTATTTCACTAATTGCGAATTTTTATTTTATATTTTTGTTTCATAATTTTAGAAATTATTGTCAATGCTGGAGATAAGGTTTTAATTTTATACTGAATTATATTTACCCATAAATCATATAGTGCACTCTATTTTAAATTCATATTTTTGCTTTAACGTAGCTTAAGGCACATACGATTTTTTATTTTTCCAAGTTAATTAAGGGAAACATTATTCATTGTAGATTAACTGTGTTTCAAAGCAAATGACTGACATGTAATTCTTGGTTATGTTTTTAAAGACTCTCTTGAATCTTTACATGTTCATTAGTCATATTGTCAGATGCATTAGGCAAAGTTGTGCTTTGCGGTACATAGCACTAAACTTTTGTCTTAGCATCCTGCATATGATATATATATATATATATACACACACACACATGTATATTTAAATTGCTATTTTACCCATTTCTAATTTTTCTTCATACTCTTTACTATAAATGTATGCTGGGAAATTGTGCCAATGTAGTCACATCTGCCATGTTGTCCCCTCAGGCTACTGCTAGTTCCCTGGAGAGTTGGGACATTCTCGGAGTGCCTGTTCAGCCATGTTGTGCCCTCAGGATATTGTCTATATCCCCACGATATCTGGAGTGCTCTGGTTACTCCTCCCCCCTCCCATTCTCAGGAGAGTTATCATCCTATCCTGGAGTGCTATGGTTACTCCTCCCCCTTCCCATTCTCACGAGAGTTATCATCCTATCCTGGAGTGCTATGGTTACTCCTCCCCCTTCCCATTCTCGCGTGAGTTATCATCCTATCCTGGAGTGCTCTGGTTACTCCTCCCCCTTCCCATTCTCGCGAAAGCTGCTCCTATAAAAACCCTTCCTTTTCCTCACCTCGTTCTCTTGCCGGCGCTCCACTCTGGTGTTCAGACGCAGGAAAGGTTACTGCGTGAGGCGGCCATTTTCTCCACCTCCACGTGGCCCAACCTGCTTCTCTAACACCCAACTCTGAGGTGCCAGCGCGAATAAAGATTTGTGTTTCCTCTTCGCTCCGGACCCTCTCTCTCTCTTCTCTGCGGCCCGCGCACTACAACATCTGGCTCTACAACAAATGTAGGAGTATATGTAATACAAGGGAGATTTTTAAACAAACAGCCTTTGAAATATCAAAGTATTGCAAATGTTTTTTCTCAACTGTATATTTATTGACACTATTTAAGAAATCATGATGTAATATTACATTTTAAAAGTAACCCATGCCACCAACATAATGTTTGACATTCTGAACATGCATTTAATAAAAATTTAAAAGCTAGATAAAAAAAAATAAGAAAAAAGAGTAATCTAGAAAAGATTGAGCTGGGAGATAAGTAGGAGGAGAACTTAGGTTCTGTTTTGGGAGAAAATGGGAATCCTACCAACATAGCAGAGCTGATCAAAGAGACAAATGAACCTGACAGTAGCTGTGGCTATGGAAAATCAAATCCAATGGCTGGGAGAGATTTTACGTGTTTGCTTTAAAATTTGAATGTCCTATCAACAAACCACATTTTTGGAGAAGTCAGTTTTCTTTCTTCCTTCCTTCCTTCCTTCCTTCCTTCCTTCCTTCCTTCTTTCCTTTCTTTCTCTTTCCTCCTCTCCTTCCCCTCTTTCTTTCTCTCTTTCTCTCTCTCTCTCTTCCTATCTTTTATGTTGTTTAACAGGACAGAGAGAAACTGAGAGGAGGGGGAGACAGAGAGAGAAAGATCGACACCTACACACCTGCTTCACCGCTTGTGATGTGCGTCCTCCCTTTGCAGGTGGGGAGTGTAGGCTTGAACCAGGCCTTTGTGCTTAGTGATATGTGTGTATAACTGGGTGCACCACTGCCTGTCCCCCGCCCCCAAGAAGTTAGTTATTTTTCAAGGAATGGCATGAGAAATTTCAGAGGGGAGCCAGGTTGCGGCACACCTTGTTAAGCGCACACATTACAGTGCACAAGGATCCAGGTTCAAGCCCCTGGTCCTCACCTGCAAGGGGAAAGCTTCATGAGTGGTGAAGCAGGGCTGCAGGAGTCTCTCTCTCTCTCTCTCTCTCTCTCTCCACCCCCCCTCTCTGTTTGTCTCCCCCACCCCTCTTGATTTCTCTCTATCCAGTAATAAATGAAATATTTTTTTAAAAAAGAAGTTTCAGAAACAACAGCTCTCAACATTATATTGTAACTGGGTTTTTATTCTGGTATAATTAATAAAGTTTATTATGCATTTTATTCAGTTTTTAAGAAAATACACATATAACTTCTACTTCAAAATAGAATCAAATTTTCTGTTTACTCTTGGAAGTCTTCTAAGACCTACTAAATCATGATTTTTCATTTGAAGTAGTCCCCATTCTTAATCAAACTACCTTTTTAGAAGTAACAATAGGGTGACTAAGAAGACCTGAAAGGGAAACTAAAAGCAGGACCTGACCAAATTGTAAGTAGGGCACCAAAGTAAAAACCCTGTGGTGAGGGGTAGACATGCAGCTTCCTGGGCCAGTGGGGGGTGGGAGTGGGTGGGAGGGATGGGTCACAGTCTTTTGGTGGTGGGAATGGTGTTTATGTACACTCCTGGCAAAATGTAGACATATAAATCAGTAGTTAATTAATATGAGAGGGGGGAAATCAATTGTATGTCTCAAAGTTTTTCAAAACACAAACTGAATCTTTTTAATATATAGGCTGTGTATTTGATATGCGGACTCTCTCAAAAGCCTAGACCAAGTAGATCAGAAGCATCCAATAGCACAGCTATATACAAGATACTGGATACTGTACAGCAAACCATAACAAAAGGACTTTTCAAAGTTAACCCAATTACCAAATAATGTGATGATAACATTAACTATCGATTGTCTTTTTGAACCCTAAGACAGCAGGAACCTCACATCTCCACTATAGAGCCCCTACTTCCCCCAGTCCTGGAACCCTTGGATAGGGCCCACTTTCCTGTATGCCTCTCCCAATCCATATCAAATAATATTGTATCCGCCAATCACAACCTAACCAACGCAACGATTGCCACCTCAAGATGCTTCACCTTAGACTGTGTCCAGAGACTTCAGGTGTGGAATGACAACCCTCAGCTTCATTACTCGGGTGAGACCTTTCCTTTCATAGTATACTCTAATTTCATCTCAGGTGGTTCACTTTCTAACAAAGTCCCAAAACCTAGATACACACCAGTTTCTGTGAGAGAGAGCATATGTTCACACGTATCCATAAACTACTGCAAAATATATACCTGAAAGCAGAAGTACACTAGAGTTTGCAGTGAGTACACCCCTAACACTTCCTCTCCTCTATTCCAAGCTTTGGGTCCATGATTGCTCAACAATTTGTTTGGCTTCATATGTTAACTCTCTTTTTCAGTCACCAGGTTCCAGATGCCATCAGGATGCTGGCCAGGCTTCCCTGGATTGAAGACCCCACCAATGTGTCCTGGAGCTCAGCTTCCCCAGAGACACACCCTACTAGGGAAAGAGAGAGGCAGACTGGGAGTATGGACCGACCAGTCAACGCCCATGTTCAGCGGGGAAGCAATTACAGAAGCCAGACCTTCTACCTTCTGCCACCCACAATGACCCTGGGTCCATGCTCCCAGAGGGATGGAGAATGGGAAAGCTATCAGGGAAGGGGGTGGGATATGGAGATTGGGTGGTGGGAATTGTGTGGAGTTGTACCCCTCCTACCCTATGGTTTTGTTAATTAATCCTTTCTTAAATAAAAAAATTTAAAAAAAAAAGAAGTAACAATAGGGTGGGGGTTATAATGGTTATTCACAGAGACTCTTGGGCCTGAGACTCCAAAGTCCCAGGTTCAATCCCCCGCACCACTATAAGCCAGAGGTAAATAGTGCTCTGGTTAAAAATAAATAAATCAAAAGGAGAAGAAGTAACAATAAGTCTAGAAAATATTCTAATCATTTCATCCCTGCTCCATCCACCTACACTGGTAGTTCCAAAGGCTATCCTAAACATGTTATAAAGGGAAATTTGAAACTTTTCTTACTAGAGGACTGATGGGCTTCCACAGCCTGAAATTTGTTGATTCAAAATTCCTTCCCAATGGTTGAAACTCATTCCCTTACTTCAAGGCTTCAGTGAAGACAGCTGATCCTAACCTGTTTTTTTTTTTTCTTTTTTGGAGAGAAGAGGGGCAGACAGAGAGGGGGAGAGAAAGACAGACACCTGCAGACCTACTTCACCTCCTGTGAAGCGACTCCCCTGCAGGTGGGGAGCTGGGGGCTTGAACCGGGATCCTTACGCCAGTTCTTGCGCTTTGAGCCACGTGCGCTTAACCTGCTCTGCTACCGCCCAACCCCCCCCCAACCCGTTTCTTAATGATTAATAAAAACCTAATGCCATGCTTCAGGGAAGATCTGGTCTGCTCCTTTTAATCACTGACTCATCAGCGTTCGGTGTTTTTTAAGCAGTTTCTATCTGTCAGGTTCTATACCAGAGACTAGGGTAGATTTTCAGACATGCTTTCTGTCTGAGTACCTCAACTTCTAAAATAAAAACCACACTCTGAAATAACTACAAGAACAGAGAGAGGTGTTCAGTGGTAGAAGAGAACTGTACAGCTAGAACGGTACAGAATTGGAGCAGGGAAAGATTGCTTTCACAAGGAGGCCCACAATGGGACTCTTTGGCATGGGAACACAGCTTGTGAATATGTATTCTCTGACAGGAGAGAGAAATAGCCACCCCTGCGAATCAGAAACAGAACACCAAACTGATTTGACAAAGGAAGACTGAAAATAAGGTAGAGCCACTGCTGTTAGCGTGGTTTGCATTAGAGAGCGAAAACTGAAGTTAGACTCAGCAAAGGTTCTGCACTAATTTGCAAGGTATTTGTTTGCTGTTTACAGCTAGCCAAGTATGTATGGATTCAGAAAGACAATACAGAAGGGTTATAATTTTAGTCTCAGAAGAAGAAGCTGCTACCAAAAAAAGGTCTTAATATGATGAGAGGTCTGCCCTTAGATCAATAGTAGTGCTATAGTTTTATTTACATAGCTACCAGCAGGGTATTTGGATGAAGCCATCATCTTTTGCAATGAAGTCTTTCTTAGATGTCAACACACAGAGAAAATAGTAGTACAGGCAAGCCTCCTGAAAGTCAAATGTCAGAGAGTAGTCATTTTTCCCCATTCTTCCTAGGCTGAGTAATGTGCCTGTAAGTTTTACCCAATAGCATCCTTAGCAAGAGAAAAAACACACAGCAATGAAATTCAGGAAAGACCTGGCAATGAGATTAAAGACTCATGGGGGTTTTGATCCCCAAAGTACATGTGTTGGAAAGCCCATTGTGCTAATCATGCCAAGAGCTAAGCTCCTCTTGAACAACTGGGGATGTGTGAATCCTCCCTCATGTCGCTTTTCAAGGGGCACCCCCAACAAATGCAAGTTTCCTGGGAGAATCACAATCTACAGTGGCATTTGTTGCTTGCTTGGATGAAATGCCTTTTCTGGCATGTCCTTTCTTAGCAGAAAGGACTTCTTTTTTGATCAAAAGATGGGAGCTTTTATCCACTTCATACAACCTTTCTATAGGTCAAAAAGATAATGCAAGCATTTATTTGAGGCACAGAATTAAGAATAAAAAATTATTATCTTAAACTTGGGTAAACTTGATGGTGGATGTTTTAAAACATAGCACAAATTATTAAAAAAAAAAAAACACTGTGGATCAAGTGGCCTTCTAAATAACCACTCAGAAAACCAATGTGGCTCAAGTTAAAAGTTACATTTCCATTCAGAAGGCAGATCATTTATGGTGAAATGATTCTTACTGGAAAATGTTAGTGATTCCCACTGAAAGAAAAAATGGCTAAATAGATGTGGTGTAAGTTACCTTTCACTGTTGATAGCAAAGCAGGTTAAACAAGTAGAATTTTTCTCTGTCCTAGTTCCTACATATCCAACTTCTCTAATGAAAAAGGATAGTCAAGATGAAGGGATCATATCTGAAGGAAGGCATTGAACTTGGCAATCTATATGAGACCATATACATTTACAAATGTAGGTATCTGTCCTTCTATAAGGAAATGAAGACAGAAAATAAAGTCTTTTCACTACAAAAGCTAAAAGTGAAAAAGAGAAACAGACTAAGGCAATCAGCCCTAACAAAAGATCATATGTATTTTTGTTGCAAAGCATGAGAAAAAAAAAGTGTGATCACCAGCAACCCATTACAAGTTTTGTTATGAGTTCCGATGGCATTTTTACAATGCAAACACACACATCTAAGACACATGTGCACGCGCGCGCGCACACACACACACACACACACACACACACATTCTTTGGCATTCTGGATGTCTATGATATAAGTCTACCCTAAAATTTTCCTCAGTAAATGGGTCTTTAATTTTTTTATTCATTGTTTAATATTGACTTACTAAGTCAATTGTAAGATAATAAAGTAAATTAGTAAATTGTAAGATAAAAAGGTAGAATTCCATACGGTTCCCATCACCAGAGTTCTGTGTCCCCATCCCCTCCAATGGAAACTGCAGTAGTTCTCCCAAGATCCCCAATATGGATTGATATATATATATATATATCACATGGGTCTTTATAACCAGAAAAACTATATGTCTAAATCAATCTGAACCTATCATTGGGAAGAGGAGAGTCTCAGAAAAAAATTAAGAAAATGATTCCTTCAACTTATAACTCATAGATAATCTTAACTGCTTCCTACTTTCTGCCTACCTAGGACTGCAAGGAATGCTGCACTAGCTCTAGTTAGTGAGACTGTCTCTACTGACTCCTGCCTACAGCTGTCCTTATGCCCTTGGACTCATGTTGAATGACTGAAGAGATACATCACTGTATTTCAGGTCACTCTGAATGAGAGGCCTCCGGTTTGAAGGGGCCATTAAACTGACTCATGTAAATAAACTTGCTGACTTTCCTCACTCTGAGGAGTACAGATTCACAAACCACTCAACAGCGAAGTATAGTGTTATCTCTTGTGGTCTTTTTTCTTGATTGTACTTAGGATGCCAATCCCTTTTATTTAGTTAGTTATTTTTTTTTAACAGTACTTTAGGATAAAAGGTAAAGAAACAGAAATGGAGGCATCACACTCCCAAATCTCAAACTATATTATAAGGCCATCATCATCAAAGCCTGGTACTGGAACAAAAATAGGCACATAGACCAGTGGAATAGAATTGAAAGCCCAAAACTAAACCCCCACACCTATGGACATCTAATCTTGGATAAGGGAGCCCAAAGTGTTAAATGGAGGAAGGAGGCTCTCTGCAATAAATGGTGCTGGGAAAACTGGGTTGAATCATGCAGAAGAATGAAACTGAACCACCTTATTTCACCAGAAACAAAAATCAACTCCAAATGGATCAAGGACCTGGATGTTAGACCAGAAATTATCAAATACTTAGAGGAAAACATTGGTGGAACACGTTCTCACCTAAATCTCAAGGACATCTTTGGTGAAACAAACCCAATTGCAAGGAAGACTAAAGCAGAAACAAACCAATGGGACTACATCAAATTGAAAAGCTTCTGCACAGCCAAAGAAACTATCACACAAACAAAGAGACCCCTCACAGAATGGGAAAAGATCTTCACATGCCATACATCAGACAAGAGACTAATCACCAAAATATACAAAGAGCTCAGCAAACTTAGCAACAAAAAAGAAAATGACCCCATCCAAAAATGGGCAGAGGATATGAATAAAACATTCACTACAGAAGAGATCCAAAAGGCTAACAAACATATGAAAAATTGCTCCAGGTCGCTGATTGTCAGAGAGATGCAAATAAAGACAACATGGAGATACCACCTCACCCCTGTGAGAATGGCATACATCAAAAAGGACAGCAGCAACAAATGCTGGAGAGGCTGTGGGGACAGAGGAACCCTTCTGTACTGCTGGTGGAAATGCAAATTGGTCCAGCCTCTGTGGAGAGCAGTCTGGAGAACTCTCACAAGGCTAGACATGGACCTTCCATATGACCCAGTAATTCCTCTCCTGAGGATATACCCCAAGGACTCCATAACACCCAACCAAAAGGATATTTGTACACCTGTGTTCATCGCAGCACAATTCATAATAGCTAAAACCTGGAAGCAACCCAGGTGCCCAACAACAGATGAGTGGCTGAGAAAGATGTGGTATATATACACAATGGAATACTACGCAGCTATTAAGAACAATGACCCACCTTCTCTGACCCATCTTGGATGGAGCTAGAAGGAATTATGTTAAGTGAGCTAAGTCAGAAAGATAAAGATGAGTATGGGATGATCCCACTCATCAACAGAAGTTGAGAAAGATGAACAGAAAGGGAAACTCAAAGCAGGATCTGACTAAATTTGTAGTAGGGCACCAAAGTAAAAACCCTGTGTTGAGGGTGAGAGTGGATGTTCAGCTTCATGGGCGTGTGGGGGGGGGATGGGATGGGACACAGTCTTTTGGTGGTGGGAATGGTGTTTATGGACACTCCTATTAATTTGTAGTCATATAAATCATTATTTAAGTAATAAGAGAGGGGAAAAACTGATTGAATGTTTCAAACTTTTTAAAGCATAGACTGAGTCTTTTTAATACATAGGCTTAGTTTTTGCTATGTTGACTCTCTTAAAAGCTTATTCCAAGGAGAACAGAAGCAACTTATGGCACAGCTATATACAAATAATGTCAAAGGACATAAATTACGGTGATGTTGTGTATGATACAGTAAATCCTAACAAAGGGATTTTCAAAGTTAACCCAATTGCTAAACAATGTGATTATAGCAATTAACTAGCTATTGCCTTCTTAAACCCTAAGACATCAGGAACCTCCTGCTTCCACTATAGAGCCTATATTTCCCCCAGTCCTGTAACCTCTGGGGTGGAGCTCACTTTCCTGCTTCTCTCAAGTCATACCAAATGATACTGCATCTGCCGATCCCATCCTACTCAATGCAAGCAGTACCACCTCAGCATGTTTCACTTCAGACTGTGTCCAGAGATGTCACGCATGGAGTGCCAACCCTTCACCCTTGTTACTCAGGTGAGACCTTTCCTTTGGTGGTATTCCCCAGATCAGATCAAATTGATGGTGTTTACAGTCAACAATATTTACACCCTTTCCCCATATTAGGGAGCTACTCTCTACCCTGATCCAGCTTTCTGTTCCTTTCCCCAGCCATGACATTATCTCCCCATACAATAACTTGGATCCACTGACATATCAGATTTCAGGCTCAGGGGTAAAATGAAAAAAAAAAAAAAACTAGTATAGCCACAGGCCCTTTGGAATATAACTAAAATATGCCTACTAGCTATCTACAAAATGGAGACACCCCCCCCCAACTCTTCATCTGCACTATTCCAGCCTTTGGGACCATGATTGGTCAACAATCATGCCCTTAGAGGGAAAATCTTATATCTCCTTCAATAATACATTTGATCAAAGGCTCATAGTGTACTAACACACCAAAAGCAGACATGGTGTGAAAGAACTATATGAAATGATCATGTAGTTCTTCAGCTATTTTTTTAATATATCAAGGTAAACCAGGAGGGCATATCTCTGGATATAAAAAGTTTTTTAATCAGTTTCAATTCTTAAGAGCCCTCTTAGACCCTACTTGGAAGGGACAGGGACCTGTGCTTACTAAATCATGTGAACTGTCTCTCAGTACTACTATACTAGTCATACATTAATGTCCAGTCACTGGAAATAATGAGCACTTGGTCTGTTACCATCCCCTGAGAATTTCTATGCATCGTCTCCACTGGTTTCAAGGGCTACCCCAACTGCTGAATTCATTTTGCTCTTATATTTATCATTTTTCACATTCCTCTCCTTTTAATACTTAGTTTAAAATCCCAATTTTTATAGGTGTCTCCTATCTCCTCCCCAAAAAAGAAGCCACTTTCTTATTTTTATGAGACCCTTTGTAACATTAGTTTAAACCACTTCTGTAAGAAAAAAAAAAAGCCAAATATCAGCATTCATTATACACTTCAGAGGAGATCTTCACAGTGTTAGTAATTATCAATCACTGCAATGGATAGAAGTCTCTGAAGATGACAAAGGAAAGATTTGGAGAAGTAAATATTACCGCTGATACTAATGCATAAGCTTTAATTGGACAAAGTTCAATGAACTTTTGGACATGCATTCTTCTCTTCACAATTCTATTCCTGAAGATCAAGATTTTTTTCTTTCTGCTGGACACTGAGTAGGTCACTGTAGTCCTTCCAGTAAGCCTAGGAATTTACCATGTTGCATCCTAAAGTTGATGATTTTCTCTGTCTTACAGTCTTCCTATAGACAGGCTAAAACAAAGAAAAAACTCTCTTCCTTAGAATTCAACTGATGGAAATTCCATTTAGAGAAAAACTGAAAACATCTGAAAGTCAATTTAGTCATTCAGTTTGAAATTGCTAATAAGTATTTTATATAAAATAGTATAACAAGTGAGGTTATACATTAAATATGTCATATTATAAACATAGCTTTGAGATCTGGAAAGACTACTTTATTTATATAATCCACTTTCTCAAGCACAGTTTGCTTTTTTATCAAATAAATGGATTTTTGTAACCAATAAAGTATATTTATCTTATGTCTAGATTTAAGGTGTTATAAATATTTCATCTCACCAAACTAAATTATAACATACACTATCCCATCAATGATCTTCCCTTAAATTTTAATTATTATATAATACACTTGTTAATATGTGTTGTATACACATACATACATTTCAAATATAACTTACCATCAATTTTTCAAAAGAATTATGACCAGATGGAATAAAATGCAAATATCTCAAATGCTAACCTATTTATAAAATATGACCAGTTAGAAAGATAGGAAAAAGGAACTGAGAACATCTTGCCAAAAGGAAAAATGACTAAAGGGACCTTTCAATAATTTTTACTAAGTTTCTAAACTTGATAACTTTTATTATTTCAAGATATAAAAAAATTACAAAAGCATGATGTGATGCATCTGTAGAAAAGTTCAGACTAAAGAGATCGGAAGGCAGTAAGTGGCAACCTAACCTATTCTTAGTACTCTATTTCATTCATTCTCTTTTGTAATCACTGTATTGAAAGATTAATGGCTTACAGTATAGTCACTGCCACATGGATATACTTCCTTCCCTTCCTGTGTTAGGTGTCTGCGAAAACACACTCATCCCCAATCTTCACAGTTTTTCAAAAAGACATAGGACTTTAAAACTGAAGATGAAAGCAAGAGATTATTCCTTCTGTGTTTTTTTCATCTCCATGACTAGTAAAACATGAAGCAGGCATCTACTGTGAGAAACAGTACCCTCCATGTTTTCATTTTAGGTCAGTGTTATTTCATCCTGCCAAATTTTATCAAACTCTTGTCACAAGGGCTGGCAAGGTAGCTCATCTAGGAGGTTGCCTGTTATCCTGGTTTGAGCCCCAGAGTGGTGAAGCCCCAGAAATGGGAAAGGAAGCACCTCTCTCATAAAAGTCCCAGACTCTCACCCACATAGGGCATGATAAAAGAACTCCTTTATGAGTGGATGACTCAGAAGGTTAAATTTTCAATCGCAACATCAGAACTTTCAGTTTAACTTCCCCTTAGTCTCCTCTCTGAGGATGTAGAAAGTTGGAAGTTATCCACACATTTCAAGCAGGAGAAGTAGATACTCAGCAGAACAGTCAGTATTAGTTCTGTGTGGGATGGAAGTTGCCCCCATAAGGTCTAGTGATAATAAGAACATTCCAGGTATCAACAGGACTACATTCCTTCCTGAAGGTTGTGCTTTGCCTTTCTGCTGCTAAAATCCACGGACACTTCTTGATGAGTGGTCCTCTTCATCCATCTTTTGGTGTTGTTGACAGTTAAAGGCTGAAGGTGCTTGATTCTTTTCTTTTTAATTTAGAGGTTCATAGTTCTCAGTACAGTTGTTGACACGTGAGCACAACTTCTCATCTCACCTGTGTCTGCAAACTTAAAAACCAATTTAGGTCCTGTCACCCAATTTCATAGGTGCTGTCCCTCCAATAGAAGTTAGGGGAGAAGTGATAGGATGGAGAAAAGAGAACTCTGCACTCCAGCTCCATCAGCACCCAGAGACAGAGAAGGAAAAGGAGAGGGACATATGGAGGAAGTTATGATGTCATGAGTGGCTTAGAGGAGAAGGGAACGTTTAATCAAAAAAAGAAGGGACAGCTATGTATAAATGTGCATAGACAGTTTAGAGAAGATGGTTGGCCTATGTCTACAACCTTAGGGGAACTATGGTGGATTGCAGTGGGGAGAGTGAAGATTCAGAACTCTGGTGGTGGGAATGGTGTGGATACTCAAACCCCTGTCAATATGTAATTCTGTAGTATATAAATAAATAAATAAATAAATAAATAAATAAAGCAAAAAAAATTATAGTTCCATGATAATAACTTAGGACAGTCTACCCATCTCAAAATCTTTTTTTTTAATTTTTCATTATTTTTATTTATTAATTAATGAGAGTGGTAAAAGAAGAGAGAGAATGAACCACATATCACTCTGGTACATGTGCTGCCAGGGATCAAACTCAGAACCTCATGCTTGAGAGTCCAGAGCCTTATCCACTGCGCCACTGCTGGGACCACCCTATCTCAAAATCTTTAATGTAATCATTTCTACAAAGTTTCCTGTGTCATTTATAGTAGCAAATCCCAGAGGTACCAAAGATCAGGATGTGGACATACCTGGAGTTGAGGTGGAAGAGACTATTCTACCTCCCAAATATGATCTACTGCGATAATCTAGAGACAAAAATAAAGAAATTCCAGTAGGTGTAGCAAAGCAGACCAACTGGGATTGCTGGAACAGCACTAAACTCTGCAGACAAGCTCACCAATGCCCGCCATCCTCCATTCTCTCTGGACATTTGCTGTGACACAGAGTGACTGACTCTTCAGGGATGGCAGGCAACCCAAGGACACCTGTTCACAGGTGCTTCCACCTAAGTTTTACTTTACAAAAAAACAGCTGTGTTTCTTGCCAGATCTACTTAGGCCAATGTCTCTGGGTTTGAAATACATAATTAAATAGTACATAAGTATATGTGTGAAAAAAAAAGGATTTTTTCCCATGCAAATTAAGTTGAATGTATAAGAAGGATATCTTTTTTAAAAAAAATTATTTAAAAAAAGGAAACACTGACAGAACCATAGGATAAGAGGGGGTACGAATCCACACAATTCCCACCACCAGAACTCCGTAACCCATCCCCTCCTCAGCTTTCTTATTATTTAACCCTCTGGGAGTATGGACCCAGGGTCATTGTGGGATGCAGAAGGATGTCTTAACAGTAAAGTATTGAAAACCTCTACTTCCAATTTGGATCTAGACAAGATAAGTGAACAAAGCCACAAATGGAAAGACAAACACTGATGATTTCAAAACAAGGGATGGTCAGGCCAAAACAAATAAATCCTTGGTCTATACCTGCAGAACTGAGGTTATGCAGGAAGCAGGAAGGAGGCGGAAGGGGCAAAAGATGGGAAGGAACACAGTGGATTGCAGTAGAGGGAGATGGCGATGGCTACACTGGGGAGATGAGAAATTGTATTCCTATGACAGATAAACAAGTCTTGCCAAGCAGCATTTCCTCAATTACAAAAAAAAAAAAAAAAAATAGTAAAAATCTGAAAGAGTGTATAACTCTTTACATTTCTATAAAAATAAATGTCTTTGAAATATGTTTAAAGTGCATGGTATAAAGAACTAACAAAGGACTGGTTACACATGCTTAAATAAACGCCTTTAGGGAGTCGGGCGGTAGCACAGCGGGTTAAGCGCACATGGTGCAAAGCACAAGGACAGGTGTAAAGATCCCGGTTCCAGCCTCTGACTCCCCACCTGCAGGGGAGTTGCTTCACAAGCAATGAAGCAGGTCTGCAGGTGTCTATCTTTCTCTCCCCCTCACTGTCTTCCCTCCCTCCCTCCATTTCTCTCTGTCCTACCCAACAAAGTCATCAATAACAACAACAATAAAAAAAAACAAGGGAAACAAAAGGGAAAATAAATAAATATTCTCCCGTAACTGTATATCCATATATTTTAAGTTTAAGGTGCTTATATGTGTGTGTGTGTTTAAATTTTATAACTTCACCTTTCAATTACTTTCTTCCACAAACCAGACAACTAAATGCTACAAAACAGAGCTTCTGGGGGTGGTGGATAGTAGATAGCATTAATGGTTATGCAAAGAGACTCTCATGCCTGAGGCTTTGAAGTCCCAGGTTCAATCTGCACCTCACCCCCACCTCACCCCACCATAAACCAGAGCTGAGCAGGGCTCTGGTAAAAATAAAAATTAAAAAAAAAAAGGGAGAGGGGGTGGAGATGGTTAGATTGCATAATGCTTATGCAAAGAGACTCTCATGCCTGAGGCTCCAAATGAGATCTTCTGCTGTTTTAAAAAGACAGAGATGGCTTAATTGCAGTTGGGAGACTGGACAGAGAAGGCACCGCTGCTAAAATTTATGTTGAAATAAAGATGGACCCTGAATGTCCCACTGGGGTGTTGTTAAAATTTCTGAGGCTCTTGCCGGGCCGGCTAGCTTCACGGTGGTGAACAGAGACGCGGTGCAGCCCGACACCAGACCACCTCAACAACACTGGGGAATTTGGATATCACAATAACAAAGGAATGGTACACAGATATTATTCTGCTAGCTAGTGGGAAAGGTCTTTGAGTATTTAGGTATTTGAGTATGAAGGTCTTCTTAGTGAAACAAAGCTCAGCTCACAGTCTTACGACTTCCAGTGTACACAGTCCAAGTCATTCCTCCCCAAGACAAAGGATTCTAGGCTCTCACCCACCACATGAGTTTTGTCCCTTTGGCTCTATCTGTGCTATCCAGTATGACAGCGACTAGTCAGCAGCCCAAACTGAATGGTGCTATCAGTGTAAAATAAAACCATTTCAGAGTCTTAGTATGAGAAAAAGCATATAAAAGATCTCACTGCGAATATTTTATTCAAGCCAGCAAGATACTTAAGCTGCACAATTGTTATTGTCATGTATCCTGACTAGTTTGCAGGCTTGCCTTCACAGCAATGGGGGGAGCTTCTGTGCTGAGGTCTCTCTCTCTCTCTCTCTTCCTCTCTGTCTCATTCTCTGTCTCTCATTGGTCCAAGTTGGTGAAGGTCTAGCAACAATAAAAACATACAAAAGAGTGAATTTAAAGGTAAAAGTCTGGAAAAGGATGACAGAGGACCTAGTGGGGATGTATTGTTATGTGGAAAACTGAGGAATGTTATGCACGTACAAACTATTGTATTTACTGTCAATTGTAAAACATTAATCCAAAAAATAGATAAATAAATAAAATAAAAGTGTGGTTTAGGCAGTGGTGTACCTGGTTGAGAGCACACAATACTATATTCAAGGACCTGGGTTTAAGACCCTGGTCCTAACCTACTGGGAAGAAACTTCTCAAGAAGTGAAGCAGTGCTGCAGGTGTCTCTCTGCCTCTCACTCATCCTCCGTCTATCCCCTTTCCTTTCCAACTTTTCTCTGTCCTACCCCTCCAAACAAGGCCACCAGGAGTGGTGAATTTGTCATGCAGATGCCGATTCCGAGATAACCCTGTTAACAATAAAAAATAATCTTAAAAGAATAAAAATAAAACAAAACAATAATGTTTTATTGATTACATATTGAAATAATATTAATTATATATTGGTCTAAATATACTACAGACATTTTGCTTATTTGCTTTTTTAATTTTTTTAATCTTTATTTATTCATTGAATAGAGACAGTCAGAAATTGAGATGAAGCGGGAGGGAACATAGAGGGAGAGAGAGAGAGACACCTTCAGACCTGCTTTACCACTCGTGAAGCTTTTCCCCCTGCAGGTGGGGACCAGAGGCTTGAACCAGGGTCCTTGCGATGTGAGTGCTGAACCAGGTGTGCCACCTCCTGGCCCCCTGACCTGGATCCTTGCACACTGTAACATGTGCGCTCAACCAGGTGCGCCACTACCTAACCCTTACTTTTTCTTTATACAGCTCAGAGAACTTTCCCATCTGAAGTTCATGTACATTTTGCTTACCGCCAGCAATGCTCTTGTCTAGACCAATCCTGACATGATACAGAAGGTTTATGATGCCATGCTCAGTGCTTCAGCCTCCCCATACCTCTCAGTAGGTGTTTGCTTGAAAGAAACGGGCATTTGCCACCCTCTTCCTCGTCCACTTTGGCATATGGTCTTGGTTTCCTGTTCTGCTTTATAATGCCGATGGTGAAGCCCACCTGCTTTTCCAAGCTCCACCTCCCTTCCCAGGCTTCATCATTTCCCAAACGTGTGCTTCTTCCTCTGGGCGACTGCTTACTTACTCTGGAGAAGCAGAGTTCAGGAGGAGAGAGAGCGAGAACAGGGTGGTGGGTCTGGTACCAGAGAATCATTCATTGTCATTACTGATCTTCAAGAAAATCACCTCATCAACTGCTTAAGGAGAGAGCTGAGCAGTTGTGGGGACCAACTGCCACACCAGTACCAGAGGAACACAAGCTCACTTATCCCAGTGATCGAATAACAATAACATAGGACAATGTAGTGGTGTATCTGATTGACCATACATGTTGCTAGGTACCAGGACCCAGGTTCAAGCTCCTGGTCCGTACCTGCAGGGGGTGGGGGGAAGCTTCACAAGCACTGAGGCAGTGCTGCAGGTGTCTCTCTTTCTCTCATTCTCTTTCTAAAGAATATTTATTTATTTATTCCCTTTTGTTGCCCTTGTTTTATTGCCACAATTATTGTTGTTGTTGTTATTGATGTCGTTGTTGGGTAGAACAGAGAGAAATGGAGAGAGGAGGGAAAGGCAGAAAGGGGGGAGAGAAAGACAGACACCTGCAGACCTGCTTCACCGCCTGTGAAGCGACTCCCCTGCAGGTGGGGAGCCAGGGGCTCGAACCGGGATCCTTAAGCTGGTCCTTGCACTTTGCGCCACCTGCACTTAACCTGTTGAGATACCGCCCAACTCCTTCTTTCTCTCATTCTCTACATCCCCCTCTACTCTCAATTTCTCTCTGTTTCTATCCAATAAGTCAATCAATAAATAATAATACATATATATTTAAATTTATAAATAAAAGTATCAACAAGACCATGGGATAAGAGAGTTATAATTCCACACAATTCCCCCCATCAGAGCTCCATATCCATATTTCCTTCTATTGGAAGCTTCCCTATTCCTTATCCCTCTGGGAGTATGGACCCAGGATCATCATGAGGTGCAGAAGGTGGGAGGTCTGGCTTCTGTAATTCTCCACTGGACATGGGCGTTGGCAGGTGTATCCATACTCCCAGCCTGTTTCTATCTTTCCCTAGTGGTGTAGGGCTCTGGAGAGGTGGGTTTCCAGGACACGTTGGGGAGGTTGTCTGCCTAGGGAAGTCAGATTGGTGTCATGGTAGCATCTGCAACCTGGTGGCCAGACGGCCATCACAGCACCAGCAGAGGCAGAGATCGCAATAAAATATATTTTTAAAAAAGAATAATAACACAAGCACTTACACATCTCTGAACCAGTATCTATCTGCTTGGTGTAACCAAGACTTCGAGAATGGAGGGTCTCCTCCCGGCCACTTATTATTCTAAAGTAAAATGCTACCAAGTATACACTTTGAAAAAGCACACAGCTAGGCAGCTGCGGACCACAGTGAAGCTGAAAAGGACTCACAGTGCAGCATTAGGATGGTATTCAGGAAGGAGAAAGACATCCCAGCCTCAGGCAAACAAAGCTGAACATGCTCTCATTTATTTGCCTGGCCAGGACACTGCCAGATTTTTTTTCTAAAACTTTGGAGAGAAGACTTTGTGCTTGTGTTGCTTACGACAGGGCCTGGGAGATAAGAATTCTGACTCAGTTTTAGAGGCTGTTCTAATTCTCTCAGCTTTGAGGAGAATCTCATCAGAAAATGTTTTAATACATGTAAGTGTATGTATGTCTGAGTATCTGTGCATATGCATCTACTGTGTAGATAATACTCAGTCTACTTTCTCATCTATCAAGTAGGTTTAAAAATCTTTCATCTATCTTTCTCAGAGTATTTTAGAAAGAGTATTTGGACAATAACTTGGATCCACCTGCATATCAGATGTCAGGCTCAGGAAAAAAAAAAACTAGTGTAGTTATGGGCCCTTTGGAATATAACTAAAATAGGACTACCAGCTATCTACAAAATGGACATACCCCCACCCTCAACTCTTCATATGAACTATTCCAGCCTTTAGGTTCATGATTAGTCAACAATTTGCTGGCTCTATATGTTAACTCTTTTTTCAGCCACCAGGTTCCAGATGCTAACATGATGCAAACTGGACTTCCCTGGGCAGACAAGATGACCCCACCAATGTATCCTGGAGCTCCGCTTCCCCAGAACCCCGCCCCACTAGGGAAAGAGAGAAACAGGCTGGGAGTATGGATAGACCTGTCAACGCACATGTTCAGTGGGGAAGCAATTACAGAAGCCAGACCTTCCACCTTCTGCACCCCATAATGACCATGAGTCCATACTCCCAGAGGGATAAAAAAAATAGGAAAGCTATCAGGGGAGGGGATGGGATACGGAGTTCTGATGGTGGAAACTGTGTGGCGTTGTACCACTCTTATCTTATGATTTTTGTCAGTGTTTCCTTTTTATAAATAATTTTTTTTTAAAAAAAAGAGTATTTAGGAATGAATTGTGCTAACTTGAAAGTGTTAAGCCGCAAATATCAAATACTGAGAAGTGGAGAGGTATTATCATCACTACAACTACGTTGTGTCTCATGCCTAAGAAGTTACAGTGTTGAGTTATTTGGTGCAGTGATATAAAAAGAAAACTATAGGATCCCAACGTACACCTGCCTTGTGACTTCATTCATGAATTTCAGAATGAGAATTTTAAATATTTCCCAAGATTTCCAATAGAATTACTTTGGCTTAAAGGAGGCAGAAGTCAGGATGTAACAGAAATTTTTATTCTAATTTGTTCTAAAATATGGGTTTTCAATCATCACGATTCCTTAAATTAGAATGGATCTGCAAAAATAGATGCATGCAAGCATTTTTTCTTCGTGTAAGAGTATGCAGGCTGCTATGTAATGTCACATATTAAAATAACATTGGCATAGATTGGGAGTAGAATCCTTTCTTTGGAAATAAGCATATGTTATTAAAATTATATATCATGGTAGCCAACTACTAGAAAAGAATCCATACTGTAGTGTTTAACTTTAGGACTGACTTGAAATACTGTGCAGTAAGCATAGGATTAAGAGGCAAAAGACTTGAGTGCTACCTCCAGATATTCCACTAACTAGCCTGGTGACTGTCACAAGTCTTGATTTTAAGTACAAAAAAATTTAATACCGCATTCCTGCCTTGCATATTTCACAGGGTTCTTCTAGGAGTCAAAAAGTATCTATGAAAATAGCATGATGAGATGGAGTGGAGAAATAAAGAAATAAGAATATAAGCTTTATATGAAAGTTCTTACACCGTAATATAGTCATTTCCCCTAGTTTCATTATCTTCTATGATCTCTAGAGACATGTCAACAATTTTGTTTTCCACACATTAACCTTAATAATCACATTATAGTACTACTAATAATGATAAGCTGAACCATAGTAAACCATTATAGGAGAGTTAAAGCTGCCCTTCATTTGTCACTCCTCTACTGAGCTTTGTTTGTTTGTCTTTGAGGTTCTATTCTGTCACTACTTTTTTTTTTTTAAACTTTATTGGAGGATTAATGGATTAAAGGTGCAGTTGTTGACACATGGGTACAATTTCTCATCTCGCCATGAGAGTCGTCTGCAAAATATCACCACCCCCAACTTGGGTCCTTTCCCACCATCATGCAACCAGGACTCCAAAGGTCCCCCACCCCTTAACTCCCCCTTTATCCCCCAGAATTCCCTGGTTTGGTGCAATATAGCACACCCAGTCTAGGTTTCACTTTGTGTTTCCCCCTTCTGTCCTCGATTCTTAAGTTCTGCCTATGAATGGGATCATCCAGTATTTATCCTTCTCGTTTTGGCTTATCTCGCTTAGCACGATT
Organism: Erinaceus europaeus; assembly: GCF_950295315.1. Taxonomy (NCBI): domain Eukaryota; kingdom Metazoa; phylum Chordata; class Mammalia; order Eulipotyphla; family Erinaceidae; genus Erinaceus; species Erinaceus europaeus. Next base: position 11,914,137 of record NC_080171.1, on the reverse strand, counting down.
CCTTCAAATTTCCTCGCAGGGTTTTGGGAGACAATGCCTCATCCCTCAGATCACACAAACTTTAGGTTCACTGACAAAGTTGTATGTAGAGCAAGTCAACAAAAAGAGTGTTATTATGAAATCTAAAATAGGAACAAAATATTAATGAGAACTTCAAGTATTAAAAATACCTCCAACACATTGTAGTTACAGAACAATAAATAAGAATACAATGACAGGCAAGATAGAAAATCATGTCCTTGAAAGTTTGATGTGTCTTCTGAATAAACACATCATGATGATATTTCCCTCATATTTTAAATAATTAAAGAAAATTAGCTGAATGTTTTAAAAGATAAAAGAACAACACAAACAAAAAAAGGGAAAATAAATTAAATAAGCATATTGGAAAATTGAACAGAAATGTAATTGAAAAAAAATGACTTGATATAAACAGACCAGCATAAAACTCTAATCAAGAGGGAAAATGCAAATAAATTAAATGGAAGCAAGAAGGAATATTTAGTCAAAATATAAATTAAATGAGTGAATGCATTGTATGAATGATAATTTCATGTAATGGATACTTTCTTTTCATAAAATGTGATAAAAAATTGAAAAACAAGTTGGACATAATAATAAAGCACAGAGATTATATAAGTCTATACATAACTTTTCTAAAGTGATCAGGAAATACTATAAGCTATTTTTGAAAATGACCACACTAGTTAAACCAAAAGCAATCTATTATCCTGGCTCTAAAGCATCATAAAAATAAGTGAAAAAAAATCATGTCAATTTTACTAATATATACATAAATGTTCAATAAAATATTAGCAGAATTCTATTTTTAACACCATGACCAAGTGGAAATTTGTCATGGAAATTTAAGTAATACCCAAGAAAAATAATAAACAAAGCAATATACCACATTAAATAGTATAAATGATAAAAAATAATTAAATATATACCAAAATTGTTTTTTAATATAATAAGAACTTTGATTAAGTTTTAATCAGAAAATAAAGAAATAAAAGGGTAATTTATTTAACTTTAGAAAAGCATAGTTCTTACTATATGGAGAAATATTCAATAAAAAGGAGTATCTCCTTAAAACCATTAACATAGTTAAGGAAAGTATTAGAGCTATCCTCTTTAAGAACAAAACAAAACTGAAGTATACTTTGTCATTTTTTACTAGCTAACACTGCAATTGTTAGCTAGTAAGTAATGGGTGTGACAGAGGCAGAGAGAGAGAGAGAGAGACTACAGCACTCAAGCTTCCTCCACTGCCGGACTAGCTTCGCGGGGACTAGCTTCGAGGGCGGGAGACAGACGACCAGGGACTCATGGCTGAGCTGGGCAGCAGTATCTCTTTATTCATGTGGAACGCAGCACAGTCTAAGCCATCTAAACTAAACTAAACTATAATCACAATCCTGTCCATATATATATATACTCACCAAGTAGGGTGGAAACAGGATGTGACGTAGAGAGGATGGAGAGAAAAGAGATTGGTACAAATAAGGGTGTACTACGAGAGGGGGTGGAGCAAAAAGACATCATGAACCAGTGGAGATTAAACCAATGTCCTGCAGGCAGGGTGGTGCTTATGTAAATAGAATACAGTGTTAAGCAGGGGGGATTAAACCAATGAAACAGAAGGGGTTTTAGAAGCAGAATTAGAAGCACACCAACACTCCACTACTGTGGGAGCCGGGATTAAAAGTGGATGAGACACATGGCAAAGTAGCACGCTATCCAAGTGATTCTTACTGTATCGGAATTTCTTAAATGTGCAACGACACTTAAAGAGATCATTTTAAATAGTAGAAAGGGAAAATAAAATATTAATTTCAAAGATAAAATTACATACAAAGCTTTTAATTATAACATAATCAGTTAGTAGAAGAGTCCAGCAAAATTGTCAGTACTAAGACAAATCTTAAAATGAATTATTACACTTATCTATGCTACTTTAAAAGGACAAAGATTTATACAATCCGAAGAGAAACCAGAGTATCTACACTATTTTAATATCACTGAGAGCTCTAAGTTGAGTGTATGATTTGCAAGTAAGACCCTAGATTTAATCCCGGCACATAAAAAAAAAAAAAAGCTAGCCAAAAATTAAGATTTGGGGGGAGTTGGGCAGTAGCACAGCGGGTTAAGCGCAGGCGATGCAAAGTGCAAGGACCCGTGTAAAGATCCCGGTTCAAGGCCCTGGCTCCCCACCTGCAGGGAATCACTTCACAGGCGGTGAAGCAGGTCTGCAGGTGTCTATCTTTCTCTCCCCTTCTCTGTCTTCCCCTCCCCTCTCCATTTCTCCCTGCCCTATTCAACAACGACTACAATAATAAAACAACAAGGGCAACAAAAGGAAATAAATAAATATCTTTTTAAGAAAACATAACATTTGGATCGACCTGTTAATCCCCATATTCTGCACAGAAGCAATTACAGAAGCCAGACCTTCCATCTTCTGTACCCCATAGTGACCCTGGGTCCATGCTCCCAGAGGGATAAAGAATAGGAAAGCTATTAGGGGAGGGAATGGGATACAGAGTTCTGGTGGTGGGAATTGTACCCCTCTTATCCTATGGTCTTGTCAGTGTTTCCATTTTATAAATAAATTTATTTTAAAAGAATTTTTAAAAACACTAGACTTACATGCAGGAGCTCCTGAGTTTGAACCCTGGTGTTACACCATGTACCAAAGCAGTGCTCTGCTTCTCTGTCTCTATCTCATTAACAAATAAAATCTTGTTAATAAAAAATTAAAAAATAAAAAATTTAATAATGCAATTAGAAAATGTTAAATAGAAATGTTTTTAAATGTATGAAAATACTATTTTAAACCATAAATAAAATTTATGAATAAAAATACATATTATGAAAATTAATATCTTAAACAGGTTAATCTATAAAAGCAATTTGAAAGTGAACCTCAATTATTTTAATGAACTTGAAAAATTCTTCTGAATTTCATTTGCAATGGAATTCATTTCATAAAAAATATAAAACTGAATCATTTTAGCAAACCCTGGTGCAATTGCCTCCAGAAACCCAGTAACGTTACCAATTTAAAAAAGAATCCAAAATTAAAATAGTTAAACATTCATCTCTCCATTTCTTGGTTTAGGTATATATATATATTTTTAGATGCCCATATATGGGTTTATTTTCAGACCCTGCATTCTCTTCCATTGATTTAAATGTCTACATTGTTTCAATACTATACTGCTTTAATTACTGTTGCTCTGTAGTAGAGTTTGATTCAAGAAGCATAATGCTTCCATTGTCTTTTCTCTCAGAATGATTCTGGCTATTTGTGGTCTTTTGTGGCATCACATTTTTTTTCACATAATTTTTGTAATGTTTTCTTGAAGAATGTTATCAAGGTTTTAATAAAAATTCCTATTTCCTTCAAGAATGTCACTGGGGTTTTGATAAAGACTGTATCATCTGAACTGCTATTTCCTCTGGTAAGATGGCTATTTCCCCCTTCTTTTCACATTACATATTATTTCCAACTGGAAATAATCTACTCTTCCATGAATATCTACTTTGTGTCATCTTTCCCTATATGCCTTTTCCAACTGTTCACATATACTCTTGGTTACAGACCTGCCTTCCTCAACACATTGAGAGTTCCCTGAAGCCAAGTAATGAATTAAATTCAGCCATGACCCCAGCATCTAGCATAGTGGCTGGTACATAGTAAGTAATGCAATATAAAATTGAAGAATCAAGAAATAATCAATTTGGGGAGCCAGGTAGTGGCACATTTTGTTAAGTATACACATTACTGTGTGCAAAGTCATGGGTTCAAGTCCATGGTCCCCACCTACAGGGGAAAGCTTCATGAGTGGTGAAGCAGGGCTGCAGGTGTCTCTCTGTCCCTTTCCCTGTCTATCTTCCCCTCCCCCTCTCAATTTCTATCCAATAATAAATAAATAAATAAATAAAACTATAGTTTTTTTTAAAGAATCAATTTTTTAAAAAATCCCATCAGAAATAAGCTACCATCCATTAGAGTTTAGGAATTCTGAATGTCCTAACAATGCATGAAGACCTAAAAGGCTTTCTTAGAAATGAAGTCTTCCCAGTATCTTATTGCCAGAAACTTGAATCACATAGTATTCATATCAGAACAATGAGTTCCATGTTATATCTATACTTGGGCTCTATATAGCCTAAGAACTCTCCTATAATTTTTCCTTCTATGCCCAAAAAGGAAAACCAGTTTGAATACTTGGAGTCAGAATCTCTTACCAAAAAAAAATGTGCCTCTTGTATAGCATCTGTAATTTTAAGTATATTGCAAAATCAACTGATCACAGAGTCACAGAGCTACAACTATCCAAAAGCTTCTGCAGTTAATTTGTAGAAGGGACAGTTGAAGACTAAAGAAATGAAATGCCTTCTCTATTGTCATAAAGCCAATTAGTAGCAATGTTAAATCAAGTCTGTTGGTCCCTAATCATCTCACCAAATAGTCCAGCAGTGATAGAAATCAACTCCCCCACCCCTGCATAGGCTTTTCAACCACAGGCTCACTTACAAATTGTCCCAAGATAATTATTAATAATTATACTAAATATGAATGTTTGTAAACCAACACATACACAAGTATTGCCTCTGACTCAAAGCAAGTAACTCGACTCATGTCTTAGCTAATCGAGAGGTCTCTTTTATTAGTTTTTATGGTGTTTATGTGTGTGTGTTTATGCACTTCTGATTGTTTCCTCCAGTTTCTACTAGCTGCCTACAAAAAAGGAAATTAGAAATATAAATACCTTTATTGTTGCATAGACATGTGACTCTTGTCTAAATGGCATTCAGTCTGTTCAGATGTTGAAATGAAAGCAAATGTGCGTGTACCTATCACATTACACAGAGAAACCAATGTAGGCTAGTTGTATGTCACCAAATGCCCCACATGTGACATACAGGGAAAATGACATAATCCAAATATTCAGCAAAAGCAGCCCACAGTAACAAATGCATCATTTCTGAAGAGGAAGAGAGAGCAGATGGCTCAGCAAGCGATTGTAGAACAGCCAGCTTCCCCCTCTGCATCTCCAATACCAAATTGCCTCCCCACGTCTTATCCTGGGCCCTGGGGAAACTCAGAAGTTAAGCTCTCTAGTACTTCATGAGTAGCAGTCATGGAAGAAGGAATCCTGGGTCACAGTGCCCTGGGGTTGCACCCAAATGAGCTGAGTTCACAGCCAGATTCTGCGTCTTACTTTCCATGTTACCTTTAACAAGTTACTTACTGTCTTTAAATTTCATTTCTTCGCCTATCATGCAGGATTAGTGCAGGTCTACAATGTTAAAGGAGATATTGAAATGAAAGTACTTCATGCGAGCTACAAAGTACTCAACATGAATTTTAGAGGAAAACTAGTTGCAACTAAGAGCTTCTAATAGTTAGCCCGTCTGAAATCTAATAGCATACATTGTCTACGAGTGTTCAGAGAGCTCTCATTCCAGCTGGTCACAGCTCTGTGGCTCCTTTTCAAGCACCTTGAATGAGGTTGCTTCTATGTTAAACTGTTACCATGATTTTATTCTCCTAGCAGAGTGGAGCAAATCTATTTCACTCGTTACTCATTCAATAAACATTCACTGAGCATCCATTCTAGGTCAGGCACTAGCTAAGTGACAAAAAGGCACAGTAGCTTGAACTTTGTGACTGCGAATTTTTTTTAAATAATTATAATGTTCTTTCTTTGGTGTTGCTTAAGAGGGCAAGCATAGTAGAAAAAATTAAATTTTTTACACAAATTAAATTTGTACCAACAACTCTAAAAATTTAAGATTTTTACTCTATTTACTGTTTACTGTAAACCATATCCCCTAATAAAAAAATTTAAAAAGTAATTTCACCAAGCATAAGAAAATAAAACTAACTTCAACATTTATTAAAAACCCTTTTCTTCTTTATATTTGGTTAGCATATGCCATTCTATAAATAAGCATTTATTACTTTGAAATTAGAAATGCCAATTTGTTCATTAAAAGATATCCTGGGGGAGTCTGGCGGTAGTGTAGCGTGTTATGCGCAGGTGATGCAAAGCTCGAGGACCGGCATAAGGATCCTGGTTCGAGCCCCCAGATCCACACCTGCAGGGGAGTCGCTTCACAAGCAGTGAAGCAGGTCTGCAGATGTCTAGCTTTCTCTCCTACTGTCTTGTCTTCCCCTCCTCTCTCCATTTCTCTCTGTCCTATCCAACAACAACAACAATAACTACAACAATAAAAACAACAACAAGGACAAAAAAAAAGGGCAACAAAAGGGTATAAATAAATAGATATATTTTTTAAAAAGATATCCTGGATGAGACTAGAGATACACCTTGCCCAAATATCATCTGACTACTGGTACCAAAATTACATTTCTAGAGAAACAACACGGGTTCTCTCCATCAAGTTTACCCAGACGACTCAGGGAATAAACATGTCCATTTCTGACTCAGAGATGACAAAGTATCCAAACATAAATTAAATAAATGCTCATAAGCCCCACCAATATAATAGTTAAGCCATTACCAAGACCATGAAGTCCTACCTGTATTTCCTTTCCCACCTCACCCTCTGACTTACTGGCCAGCAGAGAAAACCTAGAGCCTGAATTTAGTTTTAATCATCCCTTTGTTTTAAAAATGAGTTCTATCATATATGTAAGTCCCTAAAACTTTTTTTTTAGTTTTGTATGGTCTTTAGTTTTGTTTAAAAAAAAAAAAAAAACAGTAACAGCATCAAGGGATAGCTTAAAATGAGATCACAGAACTTCCTACCCTGGTGCTCTGGTCTCACTCATGAAAAGGCATCATGCTATAACAATAAACAAAATAAAATAAATGTTTAATGACACCAAGAAAGCTAGAGGTAGGCATGTCTGGGTTATGTGTGCACCAGCCTAAACAATAATGTCTCCAGGGGGCTGGGCCGTGTCACACCCAGGTCAGCACACACATAACCATGCCGAGGATTCTGGTACCTATTCCTGGTCCTTACCTGCAGGGAGGGAGGCTCGTGAGTAGTGGAAAAGTGCTGCATATGTCTTTCTTTCTCTTTTCCTCTCTCGTCTCCTTTTTCCCTGTTTCTCTCTGCCTCTATAGAAAAAAAAAAAAATACAGAGGAAACAAATGACCACTCAGAGTGGTGGAGTCAGCATTCAGACACCAAGTCCCAGCAACAACTCTGGTGACAAAATAAATCAAATACACTTTTTAAAAAGAAGTAACAATGACTTACATTCTTGGCATTTAAAAATTATGTTGGAGCCAGGTAGCGGCACACCTCATAAAGTGCACATAGCCATGTACAAGGACCCAGGTTCAAGTCCCTGGTCCCCACCTGCAGAGGAAAAGCTTCATAAATGGTGAGGAAGTGCTGAATCTCTGTCTCTGTCTGTCTCTCTCTGTCTCTCTCTCTCTCTGCCTATCCACCTTCCCTCTAAATTTCTCTCTGTCCTATCAAATTAAATAAAGTTTTTAAAAAATCTTTAAAATTATTTCATAGATATTAGCCACTTTATTTTATTCAATGTAGTAGGGATTATCTTCCCAAATGGCCTGATTCCAAGCCCAAAGTACTCACTACACCACATAGGGTGGGAAGGAAAAAATATCCTCTGGCAAAATAAATCATAATTCTTTTCCGTACTCTAGTGTATATTGTTGAGGCAAATTCCCAGAACTCTGCTGTCCTCCAACTGCATAGATGAAGCAGGCATTAGGAAGTACATACGAAAGAGAACAAGTAACCTGATAGACCCATTTTGCCATCATTGTCATCCGACATACCGCAACATAGTTTCCCCACATCATATGTTTATTCACTGGCATGTTGCTAACCAAAAAAGAAAAGTCTCTCAAAAGTTGAAGCTAGACAAAAATAGTAGAACACTACTCACTGATAGATCAATAAAGCACTCCATTCTGTTTCATAGATATTTGATGACAATCCTTTGTTTTAATGGCAACAAAAATAGATTAACTGGATGTTTAATAGATGTATATAATTAAAATTGCAGACAGTATGCTTTAAGGATCAACCTTTTTGCATTGAGGCATCACCGACCAGACTTCCCTGGACAGACAACCCCACCAATATGTCCTGGAGCTCCACTTCCCAGAGCCCTGCCCCACTACGGAGAGAGACAGGCTGGGAATATGGATTGACCTGTCAATGTCCATGTTCAGTGGGGAAGCAATTACAGAAGCCAGACCTTCCACCTTCTGCACCCCATAATGACCCTGGATCCATACTCCCAGAGGGATAAAGAATAGGAAAGCTATCAGGGGAGGGGATGGGATACAGAGTTCGGGTGGTGGGAATTGTACAAAACTGTACCCTTCTTATCCTATGGTTTTGTCAATGTTTCCTTCTTATAAATAAAAAAAATTTAAAAAGAATGTGGGCATCATACTAGGTACTGTATTACTTTCAACTCTTTGAAGCTTTATAATAAGCTACCTGCAATGTTTTCAAATGAGGAAGTAGATTTCAGATGTTAAGTCCACCCCACTACTTCACATCACCTTTGCAAATGATCTCGTGGGGAAGGTGGAATGTCAGATGAACACCTAAGCTCTGATACTGCTGAGGGAGGCCAAGACTCTAGTGTCATGGACATAATGCCAAGTTTACATAGAAGGAGATTGAGCTCGCTGGGCCTGTATGCAGATCATTTTAAAGAGATCATTTTACAGCTTAGGAACACAAAGCTGAGACCTGGCTAGGGAAGCAGAAAGAGAAACAAATGAAAGGTAGGAAAGAACTGGAAAATTGTAAATCCATAATAGGGAAGTATGTGTTTAAAAAAAAAAAGTGGTGGGGCCAGGTGGTGGTGCACCCAGTTGAGCACACAGGTTACAGTGCCCAGGACACAGGTTTGAGCCTCCGGGAAAGCTTTGGAAGTCATGCTGCTGGTATCTCTCTGTCTCTCCCCCCTTTACCTCCCTCTTCCTTCTTGATTTCTGGCTATTTCTATCCAATAAGTAAATAAAAATAATTTTTTAAAAATTTCAATGGTTGGTCAAAAGTTCTGATAATCAGAGTAAAAACTAAAAAAAAAAAATTGTCTTAAGTTTTGGGATAAAGTATCACAATTCCAGATAAAAAATGTCAATGAATTTGTTGGAATAAAGTTTATGATTTTCCTGATTGTAAAGCGTGATGTTGATAGTGGAAAGTACATATGTACATAGAACCACAGGGAAATTGGACAGGATAGTGGATTATCATGACCCAATTTGTTTTGATATTGATTTTCATTTTAAATATTTCAGCATATTTTTTTGTCTAATCTCCTGGGAGCCTGTAGTAAGTTCAAATCATGCCAAATATATAATTTTGTGCCTAGAAAAGGCACAAAACATTATGAATACTTTGCCAAGTCTTTAAGAGTTCCACTGACTATTTAATATTGCATGCACAGACAAAGGATCAGTGCTGGCTTCCTCTTATATATTTTTGCACGGTCATTGGCAAACAGTAGCCATTCAAAAATTGTTTATCAAATGAACTCTGAACATCTGTGAACTCTCATCACCCCTTCATTAACCAAGTCTGCTAAAGTCTATGTCTAGGGTTCACTGGGTTCGAGTCTGCTCTCTAAATGTTTTATACTGTTGCAAACATGCATGCTACCCTTAACTAGTCAATGTGCTTTATGGGAAAGAAGTCTATAGCTTTAAATTCTCTTGGCTTTTTGTTTCCCATCTCTACCAACAATTTACCATAGAGTTCCTTCCACATAACACAACTTAAACTCATGAATGACAGATTACAGTTTAAAAAAAAAAATTCGGGAGTCAGGCGGTAGCACAGTGGGTTAAGCGCAGGTGGCGCGAGGTGCAAGGACCAGTCTAAAGATACCGGTTCAAGCCCCTGGCACCCCACCTGCAGAGGAGTCGCTTCACAGGTAGTGAAGCTGGTCTGCAGGTGTCTATCTTTCTCTCCCCCTCTCTGTCTTCCCTCCTCTCTCCATTTCTCTCTGTCCTATCCAACAATGGCGACATCAATAACAACAATAACTACAACACACAACAATAAACAACAAGGGCAACAAAAGGCAAGAAATAAATATTTTTTTTTAATTCAAAGAACTATAGTACACATCATTTATTCTGATAATACTTCTCTTTTGCCAAGATAGCTTGATTTGTTTTTTGTTTTTTCTGTTTCTGTCTCTACTATAAATCTTCTTTCTGGTTTCTTTCCCCTTTACAGTAGACTGAAGATATATGTGTGTGTGCGTGTGCGTGTGCGTGTGTGTGTGTGTACAAAAGAGAAGATGAGAGAGAGCTAGCAAAATTCTCATTGCCATGAATAATGTGTAAATCAGAAGCCTGTATGTAATCTTTCTTTGTACTCTTGATAAGTCATCAGAATGGGGTAGAAGACGCAAAGTATCCAGAAAAATGAAAGAAACAGCATTGTTCTGCTCTGTGATGCTCAGTAGTCTCAGAAATACTATGTTAAGCTCAAAAGAGAAACACTATGCAAGAAATTAAAAAAGAATAATGTCCAAAAGTGAAGCAATCAGGAAATTGATTGGTCTCAGGAAAAATTATAAAGGTATTTGGTTTCTACATAGGGAATAGATTAGAGAGCATTGCACATAAGTAAGCTATAGGCAAGTCCTTGACTTGTCTCTGAAAGACCTGTAACATAGATTGGGAGGGAAAAATTTTAGCAGAAGAGGTTTTAAACAGCAAAATGACATGATATTATTTTGGTTGTTAGCAGATCACCTCATTGCAAATGGTTTGTAAAGAGGCAAGAGTGGAAGTCGAAAGAGCAAGTAAAAGATTATTGCAAAAATTCAGAATTTTGACTTCAAAGGTCACTCTCCCTTGTGTGGGAGACTTAGTCAGCCAGACAGAATGGGCTGACTCAGAAGGCACTGAGTTCTGCCACCAGAGGTGCACAAGTCAAAAACCACTCGCCAGTGGTTTGCAGATGTTGGCCTTGTAACCTAAGCATTATTTCCAAAAATGGGACTCCATGATTGTCCTCTATAATCTACCAATACTCTCAAACATCCTCACAACACCACAGACCATGCATACATTTATTGTAAAATTGCCACACATTAACTATAGAAAATTAGAGATCAGGGGACCAAGAAGTTAGCAAGAAATTTCCCACCGAATTTACAAGGGAGAATTTTCAGGGTTGATCCTCAACACCTCTAATACCCAGCGTTCTAGAAAAAAAAAAGTAATATATCTAATAGATATATATTAGATCAAATCACCTATGTGGATAAATGAAAAATTGAAATAAAAATATAATTATAATACCCAGAGATACTCACTGTTACGATCTTCATGTGCATGGTTTTATTATATTTTCTTGGCTATATGCTTACCTTTAGATAAATGATAGAAAGAATCGGTATTTCCTTTTTTTTAATATTTATTTTATTTATTTATTCCCTTTTGTTGCCCTTGTTGTTTTTATTGTTGTAGTTATTATTGTTGTTGTTGTTGGATAGGACAGAAAGAAATGGAGAGAGGAGGGGAAGACAGAGAGGAGGAGAGAAAGATAGACACCTGCAGACCTGCTTCACCGCCTATGAAGCGACTCCCCTGCACGTGGGGAGCCGGGGTTCGAACCGGGATCCTTATGCCGGTCCTGTGCTTTGCGCCACCTGCGCTTAACCCGCTGCGCTACCGCCCGACTCCCAGAATCGGTATTTTCTAACTAACCACAATTACTACATGGCATTCTATGTTTCTTTTAAGTGTCAATGCCTACTGAATAGATTCCCCCTTGTGAATTCTATTTTTGCCCCAAAATCAGAAATCTGTGGTAGCTGATCAAAGTTCTGAATAATGTAAATAAACAGACACTGAGGACATGCATAGTCCTGGTATCAGCATCCTAGGATAATGAAGAGTGTCTTCCACCCAGCTTCAAGAAAGGTGCATTCTGAACCATTGTACAATCTTCGCCCAGTTCCAGCACCTTTCTCGCCATCATCCTAATAAGCAATATTCCATGTCAAGTGACAGAAACATAGTCCTAAGACAGTGAGAGAACACCTGTCACCCTAATGGGGCCTCAGAGGCCTCCTCTTACTTCCCCTACTTCACTCTGAAAGTCGGATAGGATATTCTCACAGCATTCATTCACCCCGTGAGCACTTCAAAGTTTCCCAATGCCTGAGCTTCATTCAACACCTTTGTGCCGGGATAGCCTGAGGGTACTTCTTCCTGAGCTAGTGCTCTCTGGGTTGGAGAGAACTCAACTGGAGCTGATCTAGGCTGCTGTGTGGGAGAGGGATCAGGAACTCGTGCTGCACCAACTTCCGCAGGAGATACACTCTGGAACTCTCGGAGCCAGAAAGCAATTTCCAAGTGTCTTTAATCAGAAGAGCAGCTGTTTTTATACTCTCCAAGTAGGGTGGAAACAGGATGTGATATAGAGAGGGTGGAGAGAAAAGTGACTGGTGAAAATCAGAGTGTGACAAAGAAGGGATCAGTGTGTGACAAGGAGGGGGTGGAGCAGGAGAGAATCCTATCATAGAACCACCAATGCCCTGGAGTGCTTTATGTAAAAGTGATTTATGTAAATAGACCAAAGCTTTGGATCAGTAAAATCCCTATATAGGTATATGGTTAAGCAGAAGCCAGGGGGAGATGGCAACTACCCAACACCTTTGCACCAATGGTAACAGCTTAATATTTGCTCCTAGAAGAATGTAGATCCGAATAATCTTCCAATACATCGTTTTTATCCAGTAGCTACTGTGCAGCAGCCGCTAGTAGCAACAACCATGTGGATAAAATAATGAACAAAAGGTGAGAACCTCTGTTCTAATGCAGCCGCTTAAATTTTTGTTGGAGGAAACAACAAAGGCAGTTCAGATGAGGGATGCTGACTGCAGCTGCAGGGTGGGGAGCAAAGCAGGAGGATGAGCAGCGGCATGACTGGTGAAAGGCGTGATGATTTAGACCAGACGGTTAGGAAAATCCCTGACATAGAGTGGTGACCGGGGAGCTCAGACTGAGATGGGAATCTTAAACATAGTAGGGGGAAGAGCATTCCAGGCAAGGAAGTATTAGGACATAGTCTAGAAACACTGAGGAGGACAATGCGGGTGGAGTAGTTGGCAAAATAAATTTAAAGAACCAGAACCATCAGAAAAGGTAGCTGCGGAGGCAAAAATCACTCAGTGCTTTAAGCACAGACACTCTTTGAATTCTGAGGGAGGTGGGGACCATTTGTGAGAACGGAGCTCAAGAATAACACTGTATGACTTGGGTTTTTTTAAAATATTTATTTATGTCTTTATTTATTTTCCCTTTCGTTGCCCTTGTTGTTTAATATTGTTGTGGTTATTGATGTCGCTGTTGTTGGATAGGACAGACAGAAATGGAGAGAGGAGGGGAAGACAGAGAGGGGGAGAGAAAGATAGACACCTGCAGATCTGCTTCACCACCTGTGAAGGGACTCTCCTGCAGGTGGGGAGCTGGGGGCTCGAACCAAGATCCTTCCGTCCGTCCTTGAGCTTGGCGCCACTTGTGCTTCACCCGCTGTGCCACCGCCCGACTCCCACAACTTGGGTTTTTGAAGAATCACTTGGCTGGGAATAAATGGTAGTAGGCAGGAATGGCAATAGGGAAGCCACGGAGGACACTAGACTAACCAGAAGACTGTGGATGAGACCAGTGTGAGGAACAAGGCAGTCATAGTCTGCATGAAGCATGGAGGTGTGGCCTCATAATGTGCTGATGTTTCTGATACGGTGTGTGAGAGAGTGCAGTGCCAGAAACACACACACACACACACACACACACACACGCTGGTTTTATTGCAAACCTGTTAGACAACAATAAAAAAAATGCAATAATGTCACCAAAGTTTTTGTACCTAGTGACTAAAAGAATAAAGTTTCATTTACTTAGAAAGGAAAGCATTGGGAGCCGGGCGGTAGCGCAGTGGGTTAAGCGCAGGTGGCGCTAAGCGCAAGGACCGGCATAAGGATCCCGGTTTGAGCCCCCGGCTCCCCACCTGCAGGGGAGTCGCTTCACAGGCGGTGAAGCAGATCTGCAGGTGTCTGTCTTTCTCTCCTCCTCTCTGTCTTCCCCTCCTTTCTCCATTTCTCTCTGTCCTATCCAACAACGACGACATCAACTACAACAACAATAAAAAGACAACAAGGGCAACAAAAGGGAAGATAAATAAATAACAATTACCAAAAAAGAAAAAAAAAGAAAGGACAGCATTGCGAGAAAAGTAAGCTTCCTATGGGGATAGCTAGGATATCGGGTTTGGATATTGGCATTGGTTAGCCATCAATAGGGAGACGCGGAGTAAATAGTTAGATTTAAAATTTTTTTTTCTTTACTTATAAAATGGAGATATTGACAAGACCATAGGGTAAAAGGAGTATAATTCCACACAATTCCCACCACCAGACCTCCCTATCCCATCTGCACCACCACCACCAACGCCCCAACCCCAAAGCTCTCCTATTCTTTATCCCTCTGGGAGTATGGACCCAAGGTCATTGTGGGATGCAGAAGGTAGAAGGTCTGGCTTCTGGAGTTGCTTCCCCAGTGAACATGGGCGTTGGCAGCTTGATCCATCCTCCCAGCCTGTCTCTCTCTTTCCCTAGTGGGGCGGGGCTCTGGGGCTCCAGGACACATTGGTGGGGTCGTCTGCCCAGGGGAAGTCCAGTTGGCATCATGGTAGCATCTGGAACCTGGTGGCTGAAAGAAGAGTTAACATATAGAGGCAAACAAATTGTTGACTAATCATGAACCTAAAGGCAAGAATATTGCAGATAAAGATTTGGGGTCTTTTTGGAAAAAGCTAGTAGGTCTATTTTAGGTATAAGTCAAGGGGCCCGTGACTTTACTACTTGTTGCCTGAGTCTGACAGCTAACATGCAGGTTGACCCAAGGTATTGTCTGGGGAGATGGTGTCATAATTGGAAAAAGGACTAGAGAGCTGGGTCAGGAGAGAGAGTATCTCCCAAATAAGGTAAAAGTATAGAAATACTGTTAACTGTAAATCCCATTTAGCCTGAGTCTTGGGAGATATATCTAGGATAGAAATTACGGAGTTATCTGCATGTTTGTGGTACCATGGGATCATAAACTAACAGAGCTACTAATTTTAAGCAAAAAACAAATAGGTACAAGAACTGAACAGAGAGACATGTCAGTACTTAGAGAGACCCGATTCCATGTAGTGGAACCAGCAAGGAGAAAAATAAAGAAGATCCAGCAGGCTAGTATCAGTATGCCTTATGGCCTTTATGCAACTTGAGGACTGTAACTGAAAAGTGTGAAGAGAATGCTCTGCTACACTCAGGAGACGGGTCCTGAGATGAAAGCAGCCTAGAACGTTCCTGGCTGTGACTATGGACTGTGAGCTCAGACCCACAGGGATGCAGAGGTTACACAAGCTCCTGTACTAAATATGAACAGAGATGGGTCCAAGGTCAGATCGATGGGGCTTACAGTTAATGGTATTTATATACTTTCCTCTATTTGAAAGCTTTTCTCTGCCCTGATCCAGCTTTCTGGTGCTATTCTCAACTCGGACACCATCTTCCCAGGCAACACATTTAGCCTATATGCTTCTTAGCTGTTGGGCTCAGGCAAAACTTAGAAAAGTCATGGGCCCCTGGGAGTATACCTAGAATAGTCTTCCTAGCCTCTTATAACATGACAAGCCCAAATCTCATCTGCTCTGTTCTTACTTTTAGGTTCCTGGTTATTAAACAATTTGTTCTGCTATAAAGCAAATATAAATAAAAAATATAAATATAAAGCAGATATAAATCTTTATGCTTTTCAGTCACCAAGACACCAACCTAACTTCCCTGGGCAGACAACCTCACCAAGGTGTCTTGGTACGCCACCTCCCCAGAGCCCTGCCCCACTAGGAAAAGACAGAAACAGGCTGGGGATATGGAACAACCTGTCAATGCCCATGTCTAGCGGAGAAGCAATTACAGAAGCCAGACTTTCTACCTTCTGCACCCATAAAGATCTTTAGTCCAGGAGCCGGGCAGTAGCACAGCAGATTAAGCACACATGGTGCAAAGCATAAGGACTGACATAAGGATTCCAGATCAAGCCCCGGCTCCCCACCTATAGGGGGTTCAACTTCACAGAAGGTGAAGCAGGTCTGCATGTGTCTGTCTTTCTCTCTCCCTCTATGTCTTCCCTTCCTCTCTCAATTTCTCTGTGTCCTATCCAACAATGACTACAATAAAACAAGGGTAACAAAAGGGAATAAATAAATATTTAAAGAATTTTTAAAAATCCTTCAGTGCTATCATGAGAGCAAGGAGAATAAAATAAGTATTGACCAGAGCAGAGTTGATTCCTACTGCTTAATAGTAACCTCAGAACAACTCCATTAACTCGAGTCAAAACCACTTTCAAATCAACTGTAATGCCATTTCAAGGATCCTAAGTTCCATTATAAGAATGGAATTTATTGGGCCCAGATGGTGGTGCACCTGCAGTGCACACATTATAGTGCACAAGGACCCAGGTTCAAGCCCCCGGTCCCCACCTGAAGGGGAAAGCTTCACAAGTGGTGAAGCAGGGCTACAGGTCTCTCTCTCTCTCTCTCTTTCTCTCCCTCTCTCTCTCCTTCTTCTCTCTCAGTTTATCTCTATCTCTATCCAATAATAAATAAATATATGTTTAAAAAGAATGGAACTTACTTAAATACTTTCCTATTTCTGTAAATCTTTTGGTTATTTGAAATAATGAACATCATCCAAAAACACTCATTTGTAGACATAATCATTTCTTTAGGACACATCTCTATAGGTATAATTACTGGATTAAACACGAGGTTCTCTTTTTAAAGGGACTTCTAGCAACATGTACTTACAGATTGGCTTCTCTAGAGTCTATACCAATGTTCACTCCGCCTAACAGGACTGAAGCCTTCTGTGAATGAGGCAATGTTGGCTGTGATGTCAACAGGCCTTTAAGTAGAGTTTGTATGAACAGCCTTCGTGAAATCGTTTTTGAGCTCTAATATCTAGACATCTCACTGATTCTTATATTAGCTTAGTGCTCTATTCAAGTAAAGAAATTTGTATGGGCCAGGTGGTGGCACACCTATTTGAGTGTGCATGTTACAATGCACAAGGACCCAGGTTCAAGCCCCTAGTCCCCACCTGCAAGGGGAAAGCTTTGCGAGTGGTGAAGCAGGGTTTCAGTTGTCTCTCTGTCTCTCTCCCTCTCTATCACCCAGCTGCTCTCTCAATTTCTGGCTGTCTCTATCCAATTAATAAGTAAAGATAGGGAGTCGGACGATAACACAGTAGGCTAAGCGCAGGTGGTGCAAAGCGCAAGGACTGGCGTAAGGATCCCAGCTCGAGCCCCTGGCTCCCTACCTGCAGGGTAGTCGCTTCACACGTGGTGAAGCAGGTCTGCAGGTGTCTTTCTCTCCCCCTCTCTGCCTTCCCCTCCTCTCTCCATTTCTCTCTGTCCTATCCAACAACGATGACATCAATAACAACAACAGTAATAACTACAACAATAAAGCAACAAGGGCAACAAAAGGGAATAAATAAATAATTAAGAAAATAAGTAAAGATAATACTTTTTAAAAAAAAAAAAAAAAAAAAAAGCTCTTGAAAAAGTTGTATACACATTAAAATCTTCCTTTGCTCTGGCCCAACAAGAAGACACTGGTTTCCCTTATTCTTGTGTCCTGTCCAAGCTCACTAACCTGGATCAAGCACAAAAAGAGAAAGTGGAACCTCAGTAATAATCTTACTTACACTTAAAATGACCTGTGAAATACTGAAATGTGTGTGTGTGTGTGTGTGTGTGTGTTTGTTCAATTGTAATAGATGCACTTAAGAACTAAGAAAAGCTTCCACTTTGAAGAGACATGTCCTACTCCCCCTGAAAGAACAGTGCTTACTGAGATAAGCAAAAAGAGGGTGGGTGTTTTAAATCAGTAGGACTAATGTTAAAAAAAAAAAAAAACAGCTGTGAAGGAATACTAGGTAATCACATACACACACACTCCCAACCAACTGGCAACACAACAGTGCTATACCTACCATAATTTAGTTCTCCCTCCCTGCGAAGCCGCTCAGAGTGGCAGCTGTGATCCTGGGCTTGGCACATTAGAGACCATTAGGAAAAGCAGCATGACTCACCCTCTACTGCTCAGTGTTATTTTAACTTAGTCATTTGGGGGCAGAGCTACAGAGACACTAACAATAGTCTGAGATTAGATTGATTTTCCTCCTTAAATAACTTGTGGATTGTTGTCGAAATTTTCATTTTAGATAAAGATGAGAAGAATCTTAGGGGTACAAAGGAAGTTGGAACTCGTGGAGGATAATCTCTCAGGACCATCAGACTGTGTTCTGTAACATTCCTGGAGACTATCCTGACTGCCTTTGAGTTCTTCCAGTGAGAGAACTCTCGCCAGGCCTGAGCAAGGCCATTTTAAATTTTCAAATAGTTCTCATAATTAGACTGTTATCTTTAGTATATTTCCATATGATCTGTCATTATTTCCTATATGTTCTTCTAAATTGACCCAAAAAGTTATTATTATCTTATCTACATAATAGTTCCTGAGGTCACCTACAGGGATGCAAAGGTCACATCAAATCGATGGGGTTTACAGTCAACAATATTTATACATCTTTCTCATACTTGGGAGCTACTCTCTTCCCTGATCCAGCTTTCTGGTCCTTCTGTCAACCATGAAATCATCTCCCCAGACAATAATTAGGATCCACCTGCATATCAGACTTCAGGCTCAGGCAAAAAAAACAACAAAAAAAACTAGTATAGCTATAAGCCCTTTGGAATATAACTAAAATATGCCTAATGAGCTATCTACAAAACAGAGACACCCCCCTTCCCCAACTCTTCACCTGCACTATTCCAGCCTTTAAGTCCATGACTGGTCAACAATTTGTTTGGCTTTGTATGTTAACTCCCTTTTCAGCCTCCAGGTTCCAGATGCTAGCATGATGCCAACCAGACTTCCCTGGACAGACAACCCCACCAATGTGTCCTGGAGCTCTGATTCCCCAGAGCCCTTCCCCACTAGGGAAAGAGAGAGACAGGCTGGGAGTATGGATCCACCTGTCAACGCCCATGTTCAGCGGGGAAACGATTACAGAAGCCAGACTTTCCACCTTCTGCATCCCACAATGACCTTGGGTCCATACTCCCAGAGGGATAAAGAATAGGAAAGCTATCAGGGGAGGGGGTGGGATACAAAGTTCTGGTGGGGGGAACTGTGTGAAGTTGTACCCCTCTTATCCTACCATTTAGCCAATGTTTCCTTTTTATCAATGAAAAAATTTTAAAAAATAATTCCTGACCTCAAACAGATTTTATTTCAGTTTGTCTTCTCATTTCTGAGATAGGTATCTGTGGTTTCTTTAGATTTTTCTTTATATACCTCCACATACCAGATAATCTCTTTTTCATTTTCATTTATTTTATTTTACTTTTTATGTTAGTGACAGAGATACAGTCAGAGACGGGGAGAGAGGGGGGATAGAGAGGGAGAGGTGGAGAGAGAGAGGGCAGAGCACTTCTCAGCTGTGATTTATGGTGGCTTGGGTTGACTGAACACGTAACTGTGGATCTTCAGGCATGAAAATCTTCTTGCGTGACCATTGTGCTGTTTCCCCCATTCACTCATTTCTAATTTTTAAGATTTATTTTCTATGAGAAAAAGACCAGAACAGGGTTCAGTTCTGGTGTCTTCAGTAACAGTGATCAAACCTGGGATCTCCAACAAGCACATGCTCTAATCTGTTGCTGGGGAACCTCTCCAGCCCTGACATCATTCTTTCAATCGGATATTTCTTCTAGGAAATTTTGTAAAAATTTAACACAAGGCAAGTGTTCAAGACTAGGACAGAACTCTTTAAGCTTAGCACTTTTCCAAACATGATTTTATTTCTTCCTCTTCATTTGTTAATTTAACATTATTTATACACATGTAAGAATAACTATAAACACCGCCAAGGTTCCAAGGCCAATATTCCTCCCCCAGCACTCCCTCTGATGACCATCAATTGTCATACCATCTAAGCGTTAGCTTGGTAGTTGTTTTTTTGCTTTTTGTTTGTTTGTTTTGTCTTGTCTTGCAAGTTCATTTGCTCTGTTTATATTCTATGCGATGTGTAAGTGAAACCATTCAGTAGTTGTGTCTAACCTCCTAAATGATTTGACTAAGTTTAATCACCTCAGGTCCCTCCCATTTTAACTCAAAAGGCGTGGTTTCATCTTTTTTCCCCCTTTTGCTGCCCTTGTTGTTTATCATCATTGTTGTTGTCATTGTTGTTGTTGGATATGACAGAAAGACATGGAGAGAGGAGGGGAAGGCAGAGGGGAGAGAAAGACAGACACCTGCAGACATGCTTCATCTCCCATGAAGGGAACCCCCTGCAGGTGGGGAGCCAGGGGTTCAAACCTGGATCCTTACACCAGTCCCCTTGCAATTTGTGCCATGTGTGCTTAACCCACTGTGTCACAGCCTGACTTCTGGTTTTGTCTTTGTTAACTGTTGTTTTCACTGGGCTATGTTGTTTTCACCGGGCTGACTTCACAGGTGGGTAACAGACGACCAGGGACTCATGGTTGAGCTGTAAGCAGTATCTCTTTATTCATGCAGGACGCAGCACAATCTAAGCCAAGCTAAGCTAAACTAAAGTACCCTAAAACTCACAATGCTGTCTTTATATATACTTGCCAAGTAGGGTGGAAACAGGATGTGACATAGAGGGTGGAGAGAAAAGTGACTGGTGAAAATCAGAGTGTGACAAGGAGAGGATCAGGGTGTGACAAGGAGAGGGGGTGGAGCAGGTGAGAATTCTACCACTAAACCACCAATGCCTTGGAGGGAAGGTGGTGCTTTATGTAAATGTAAAAGTGATTTATGTAAATAGACGGCAGTGGTTATGTAAAAAGAATACAGTGGTTATGTAAACAGAATGCAGTGTTATGTAAATAGAATAGTGTTAAGCAGGGGGGATTTAAACCAAATGAAACAGAAGGGGTCTCATGCATACCAACAATTTCCCCTTTTTTTTTAACTAATGGCTATAGTATTAGGAGTGTGGGGTGAACAGAAACCTATATCATACAGGCATTTTCAAAAGAACTGGCATAAGACATGGAAAACAAAATAGGCGAGCAGCAATAACCAGTGTGATGCCAAGGGGAACGTTTCTTGCCTCAAAGGGCAAGGCCTAGCAGGCGAAAGGGCATTTCTTGCCTCTGGGAGCGCTTCATGCCTCTGGGAGCATAACCTAATAATGAGGGGGAGTTTTTGCACCTGGGGACAGAGCCTACAGGCGAGGGGACATGGCCTATAAAGTCCCAAGGCTCTGGCTGAAGTTAGTCTTTGAGAAACACAGCAATGTGTACCAGTAAGTCCGATGGAAATGTCAGTTCAAAGTAGATGACCACTGAAGAAAATGCCAGGGGATGAAATGCTGCATGTCTGTCTCGATGGGGAATGTTGGCCACCAGAATTCTGCTTTTCTGTAGAGAGTGAGCTTTGGAGTCTTTGAATCTGTTTCTTCAGGTCATGCCAGGTCACATCATTGGTTACCAGGGGTGCGTTGTAGTCATTCCATCTTGTGGGCGATGTCAGAGAACAGGGGTCCAAATGCATTTCCAGAAATTTTCATTTGAGTAGATGCTTTTTCATGTGAAGACTTGACAGCTGAAATTCACTTACTTGTCAAACAAAACTTGTAGCAGATTAGAAGTTTACTATAATTGATAACTTCATTATAATTGGAAGTCCTTTCTAGTATGATTTTAAGGTTGTTTAAACAGTTTAAACTCAATAAAATGTGGAAAGGTAAACAGAAGAACAAGAGTAGTGCTTCTGTTAATATATATCCTAGTTTCTTTACCCAGTCATCTATTGATGGGATCTAAGTGAATGTCATACCTTGACTACTTAGTATAAATGATTCTGCTATCAAAATAGACATGTATATGTCCTTTTGAATGAGTATTTTTACACCCTTAAGAAACAATAGGCTATACCTTCAGTGTTCTTGAAAGCCTGGCTCACCTGGGTTTGCAGTGACAGAACTTGCTGGGAACCTTTTCAGGTAGCCTGCTTTTAAGACACCCTGGTCCTAGAAGCTAAGTACTTGCTTTAACCCAAAGGTGACTCAGTGGATGGAGCACAAGTCTTCCGTGCCTGAAGTCCTGGGGTCAATCTCTAGCACCACAAAGGAGAAAAAGACAGAGACAAGTGGAACTACCTCTGGGGACCGCAACAGTGCTTTGGTTTCTCAGACTTCTGTCTCTTCCTCTCTCCTTTCTTATAGGTGCTTATTTATTATGTTTCCTCTTTGCTTGGTCTATTCAAAACTTCAGAGAAAAAAATGTGTAAACTAGAACATGTGTAATGTATGGAAGGACAGAATCTCAGAGCATATGTTGTATGGAAAACCCACACACGTATGGTTTCATGTTATTTTCCTAACTTTGTTGTGGGTGTTTTTTTTACCCTAGCTCCGCACTTTTTTTTCCTTGTTTTATGTTATTGAATTTTATGTGAAATCAGAAAAAAATCTTTTTAGAAGATATACAAAGAAGTAAGCTAGAGAGATTTCCCAGTCCATCTTGTTCCAAGCAGACAATCCAGGAGAAAATCATGACATGTTCTGAGAAGCTTATTGCATCAAAACTGTCTGCAGCTTTAATGTGATCCACAGGACCTGAAATTATTTTTTTTCTTTTTTTTTAATAATTTTTTAAAATTTTTTATTTAAGAAAGGATTAATGAACAAAACCATAAGGTAGGAGGGGTACAACTCCACACAATTCCCACCACCCAATCTCCATAACCCACCCCCTCCCCTGATAGCATTCCCATTCTCCATCCCTCTGGGAGCATGGACCCAGGGTCATTGAGGGTGGCAGAAGGTAGAAGGTCTGGCTTCTGTAATTGCTTCCCCGCTGAACATGGGCGTTGACTGGTCGGTCCATACTCCTAGTCTGCCTCTCTCTTTCCCTAGTACGGTGTGTCTCTGGGGAAGCTGAGCTCCAGGACACATTGGTGGAGTCTTCAATCCAGGGAAGCCTGGCCAACATCCTGGTGGCATCTGGAACCTGGTGATTGAAAAAAGAGTTAACATACGAAGCCAAACAAATTGTTGAGCAATCATGGATCCCAAGCTTGGAATAGTGGAGAGGAAGTGTTAGGGGGGTACTCACTGCAAACTCTACTGTACCTCTGCATTCAGGTATATATTTTGCAGTAGTTTATGGATACGTGTGAACATAAGCTCTCTCTCACAGAAACTGGTGTATATCTAGGTTATGGGACTTTGTTAGAAAGTGAACCACCTGAGATGAAATTAGAGTGTACTATAAAAGGAAAGGTCTCACCCGAGTAATGAAGCTGAAGGGTTGTCATTACACACGTGAAGTCTCTGGACACAGTCTGAGGTGAAGCATCTTGAGGTGGCAATGGTTGCGTTGGTTAGGTTGTGATCGGCAGATGCAATATTATTTGGTATGGATTGGGAGAGGCATACGGGAAAGGGGGCCCTATCCAAGGGTTCCAAGACTGGGGGAAGTAGGCACTCTATAGTGGAGATGTGAGGTTCCTGCTGTCTTAGGGTTTAAAAAGACAATCGATAGTTAATGTTATCATCACATTATTTGGTAATTGGGTTAACTTTGAAAAGTCCTTTTGTTAGGGTTTGCTGTACAGTATCCAGTATCTTGTATATAGCTGTGCTATTGGAAGCTTCTAATCTACTTGGTCTAGGCTTTTGAGAGAGTCCACATATCAAATACACAACCTATATATTAAAAAGATTCAGTTTGTGTTTTGAGAAACTTTGAGACATACAAATGATTTTCCCCCTCTCATATTAATTAACTACTGATTTATATGTCTACATTTTGCTAGGGATGTAGCAAAATGTACATAAACACCATTCCCACCACCAAAAGAATGTGACCCATCCCTCCCACCCACTCCCACCCCCCACTGGCCCAGGAAGCTGCATGTCTACCCCTCACCACAGGGCTTTTACTTTGGTGCCCTAGTTACAATTTGATCAGGTCCTGCTTTTAGTTTCCCTTTCAGATCTTCTTACTCAACTTCTGTTGATGAGTGGGATCATCCCATACTCATCTTTATCTTTCTGACTTAGTTCACTTAACATAATTCCTTCTAGCTCTGTCCAAGATGGGTCAGAGAAGGTGGGTTCATTGTTCTTGATAGCTGCATAGTATTCCATTGTTTATATATACCACAGCTTTCTCAGCCACTCAAATGTTGTTGGGCACCTGGGTTGCTTCCAGGTTTTAGCTATTATGAATTGTGCTGCTATGAACATAGGAGTACACACCTCATTTTGGTTGGGTGTTATGGAGTCCTTGGGGTATAACCCCAGGAGAGGAATTACTGGATCATATGGAAGGTCCATGTCTAGCCTTCTGAGAGTTTTCCAGACTGCTCTCCACAGAGGCTGGACCAATTTACATTCCCACCAGCAATGTAAAAGGGTTCCTCTGTCCCCACAGCCTCTCCAGCATTTGTTGCTGCTGTCCTTTTTGATGTATGCCATTCTTACAGGAGTGAGGTGGTATCTTAGTGTTGTCTGAATTTGCATTTCTCTGACAATCAGTGACCTAGAGCAGTTTTTCATATGTTTGTTAGCCTTTTGGATCTCCTCTGAGGTGAATGTTTTGTTCATATACTCTGCCCATTTTTGGATGGGGTCATTTGCTTTTTTGGTGCTAAGTTTGCTGAGCTCTTTATATATTTTGGTGATTAGTTTCTTGTCTGATGTCTGGCATGTGAAGATCTTCTCCCATTCTGTGAGGGGTCTCTCTGTTTGTTTAATAGTTTCTTTGGATGTGCAGAAGCTTTTCAATTTGATGTAGTCCCATTGGTTTGTTTCTGCTTTAGTCTTCCTTGCAATTGGGTTTGATTCATCAAAGATGTCCTTGAGGTGTATGTGGGAAAGTGTTTTACCAATGTTTTACTCTAAGTATTTGATTGTTTCTGGTCTGACATCTAGGTCTTTGATTCATTTGGAGTTGATTTTTGTTTCTGGTGATATAAAGTGGTTCAATTTCATTCTTCTGCAAGTTACAACCCAGTTTTCCCAGCACCATTTATTGAAGAGAGCCTCCTTTTTCCATTTAATCCTTTGGGCCCCCTTACCAAAGATTAGATGCCCATAGGTGTTGGGATTTATTTCTGGGCTTTCAATTCTGTTCCACTGGTCTGTGTGCCTATTTTTGTTCCAGTACCATGCTGTTTTGATGATGATGGCTTTATAATATAGTTTAAGGTCTGGGAGTGTGATGCCTCCATTTCTGTTTCTTTTCCTCAAGATGGTTTTGGCAATTCTAGGTGCTTTCAGGTTCCAGATAAATGATTGTAGTGTTTGTTCTATTCTCTTAAAGAAGCTTGGTGGAACTTTGATGGGTATTGCATTAAATTTGTATATGGCTCTGGGGAGAATATTCATTTTGATGATATTTATTCTTCCAATCCATGAGCATGGGATATCTTTCCATTTCTTGGTATCAGTTTCTATTTCCTTGTTTAGCGATTCATAGTTTTCAGCATACAAGTCTTTCACTTCTTTGGTCACCTTTATTCCTAGGTATTTGATTGATTTTGCTGAAACAGTAAATGGGAGTGATTTCTGGATGTCTTCTTCTTCAGATTTAGTGTTTGCATAAAGAAATGCCACTGATTTTTGTACATTGATTTTGTAGCCTGATACCTTGCTATATTGCCTAATAACTTCCAGTAATTTTCTGCTGGATTCTTTAGGTCTTTCTATGTATACTATCATATCATCTGCAAATAGTGAGAGCTTGACTTCTTCCCTTCCAATCTGTATTCCTTTGATTTCTTTCTCTTGCCTGATTCCTATGGCAAGAACTTCCAATACTATGTTGAAGAGTAACGGTGACAGTGGACAGCCCTTTCTAGTCCCCGATCTGAGGGGGAATGCTTTCAGTTTCTGTCCATTGAGTATGATGTTGGCTGTAGGCTTGCTATATATAGACTCCACTATCTTGAGCAATTTCCCATCTATTCCCATTTTTTGTAGAGTTTTGAGCATGAACGGGTGTTGGATTTTGTCAAAGGCTTTCTCTGCATCTATTGAGATAATCATGTGGTTTTTGGCTTTGCTTTTATTGATGTGGTGAATGACATTGATTGACTTATGGATGTTGAACCAGCCTTGCATTCCTGGGATGAATCCCACTTGGTCGTGATGAATAATCTTTTTGATATGCTGCTGTATCCGGTTGGCCAAGATCTTGTTTAATATTTTGGCATCTATGTTCATCAGAGATATTGGTCTGTAGTTTTCCTTTTTTGTTCTGTCCCTATCAGCTTTTGGTATCAGGGTGATGTTGGCTTCATAGAAGGTGGAAGGGAGTATTCCTGTTTCTTCAATCTTATGGAATAGCTTAAGAAGTATGGGTATTAACTGTTTCCTGAAAGTTTTGTAGAATTCGTTTGTGAAGCCATCTGGTCCAGGACTTCTGTTGTTGGGGAGATTCTTAATAACGGTTTCAATTTCTTTGTCTGTGATTGGTGCATTTAGATTTTGTAGTTCTTCTTGGTTCAGTTTTGGAAGGGCACAGGTTTCTAGGAATTGTTCCATTTATTCCAGATTCTCTAGCTTGGTGGCATATAGTTCTTTATAGAAGTTCCCCAGGATTCTCTGGATTTCTGTGGTGTCAGTTGTGATATCTCCTCCATTGTTTACAATTCTATTAATTTGAGTCTTCTCTCTTTTTTGTTTGGTGAGTCTGGCTAGGGGTTTGTCAATTTTGTTTAATCTTTCAAAGAACCAACATTTGGATTCATTGATCTTTTGTATGGTTCTTTTATTTTCGATGTTGTTTATTTCTGCTCGAACTTTAGTGATTTCTGTCCTTCTGGTTGCTTTAGGGTTCCTTTGTTCCTCTTCCTCTAAGTCCTTGAGGTGTGCAGTAAGGTCGTTCATTTGAGCTTCTTCTTGGTGTTTAATATGTGATTGTATGGCTATAAGTTTCCCTCTCAGTACTGCTTTAGCTGTGTCCCAAATATTTTGATAGGTTGTGTCTTCATTTTCATTAGTTTACAGGAACATTTGAATTTCCTGCTTGAGTGAGTCTCTGACCCAGTGGTTCTTAAGGAGCATGTTGTTTAGCTTCCAAATTCTGTGTCTTTTAATAATTTTCTGTTTGTTGTTAAATGTTAGTTTTACTCCACTGTGGTCTGAGAAGATACTTGGGATGATTTCAATGCTCTTGAATTTATTGATGCTGTCTTTGTGGCCTAACATGTGGTCTATCCTTGTGTATGTGTTATGTGGATTTGAAAAGAAGGTGTATTCCAGTTTTTTGGGGTGGAGGAGTCTGAAAATGTCCAAGAGGTCTAGTCTGTCAATCTTTTCAATTAATTCTCTTGTATCTTTATTGGTTCTCTGCTTTGTTGATCTAAGTGTGAGAGTGGGGTATTGAAGTCTCCCACTATTATTGTATTACTATTGATGTATTTTTGAAATTCTTTCAGTAGGTGCTTAATGTATTTAGATGGTCCCTCGTTGGGTGCATAGATGTTAATAATTGTTAAGTCTTCTTGGCTGATTGATCCTCTAATCATTATGTAATGTCCTTGCCTATCTTTTATTACTTTATTTAATTTAAAATCTATCATGTCTGAGATGAGAATGGCTGTTCCTGCCCTTTTTTGTGGTCCATCAGCCTGTATGATAGTTTTCCATCCTTTCACTTTAAGTCTGTGTTTATCTTGTTGTGACAGATGGGATTCTTGCAAGCAGCATATGGTTGGGTTATGTTTTCTGATCCATCCCCCAACCCTGTGCCTTTTGATGGGTGAGTTTAAGCCATTGACATTTATTGATATTATGGATTTAATGTATTGTAGTGCCATTGTTCAAAAAAAATTTGTTTGCTCTGATATATTGCAAGTATTATAGTGATGTTCTTGTTTATAAGAGGTCTTTTAGAATCTCTTTCAGGGCCGGCTTGGTGATGGTTGCCTCCTTTAACTGTTGTTTATCTAAGAAGGTTTTGATCCCTCCATCTAGTTTGAATGAAAGTCTAGCAGGATATATTATCCTTGGTTGAAACCCTTTTTCATTCAGGGCTCAATAGATATCTTGTCACTCCCTTCTGGCTTTTAGAGTTTGAGTGGAGAAGTCTGCAGATAATCTTATGGGTTTTCCCTTGTATGTGACTTTTTGTTTCTCTCTTGCAGCCTTTAGGATCCTTTCTTTATCCTTACTTCTTCTCATTGTGACTATGATGTGTCTTGGTGTCTTCAGGTCTGGGTTGATTCTGTTTGGTATTCGCTGGGCCTCTTGAATCTTGATGTCCTTTCTGTTATTCAGGTCTGGGAAGTTTTCTTCTATTATTTCCTCTAGAATGTTTGCTTCCCCTTCCTCTCTTTCTTCCTCTGGCAGGCCAATTATACGAATGTTACTTCTTTTGAGATCATCCCATATGTCTCTGTTGTTGTTTTCAGTGTCTCTCAATCTCCTTTTAAGCTCTTTCACCTCTTTCTTTGTTTTCTCTAACTCATCCTCTGTCTGACTAATTCTGTTTTCTGCTTCTGTTAGTCTGCTTTCCCTTGCCTCAGCTTCTTTCTTCATTACAGCTATTTCAGCTTTCAGTTCTCTAATTGCATCAAGATAATCAGTATTTTCCTTGGGGGTCTCAACTGTTGTTTCCCTAATACTGCCATTCCTTTCCTCCAATGTTATTTCCATTTCTGTGATTAATAAGTTTATTATTGCTTGCATACTTTTCTTATCTATGGTTACTTCTGGCTGATTTGTAGTTTCTTCTGGGCTCTTGTCTTCATTCATTGGAGTAGCAGTTTTATTTGTTTTTGATCTACCCATTTTTTTTTATTTATGTGTTTCTTTTTTCTATGCTCTGTTGTTCCTCAGTTGTTGTGTCTTGAGTACAAGTAACACTGTACTAAATACCTTTATGACAATTGCACTCACCAACCTCAGGAATTACAGTAGCAACTGAAGTAAGTATTGAAGTAGTTAAATCATTACCAGTTAGCCAAACAATTTCTCCAGTCCGTGAAAAAATAGTAACCAAATCCCAGTGAAGAAAGAGAAAAGAAAGAAAGGATAGCAAGAATAGACAGTTATGCAAATCTACTATCCACTGTATATTCTAGGGGTAACAAGAGGGGAAAGGGAACTAGAGCAGAGATACACACATAGAGAGTCCACTCTGAGTCAGATTTCTTCCCCAAAATAATTCACAAATTCAGAAAGGCAAAGAAGAAGGAAGAAGTGTATTACAAGATTAAAGAGAGAGAGAGAGAGAGAGAGAGAGAGAGAGAGAGAGACAAGAGAGAGAAAAGGGAGAAGATAAGAAAAAGAGCTCTAATTAAAGAGCAGTGAAAGGAAATTCCCAAATGTGTAATAGTGAATTCAAAAAAACACCCTGTTTGGTGGTGTGGGGGATCCTGCTAGGAGCTGCTCCCCAGGGACTGCTAATGGGGGGAGGCAGGAAGGAGGTATGCTTGAAAATTAAAAGGAAGAAAAAAAATTTTTTTCTCCCCTTTTTTCCCTACTCTAATTCTTAACCCAAATTAAGTTATAGTCACCTCCTTAGTGTCACTGCTAGGACCCCTTATTGGCTGGCCTGCTAAAGGCAGAAAATCCTACTGTTTCCAGGAGATGTGGTCGGAGCTCAGCCACTAGCAGCTTCTCAGTCCGCCATCTTCCGGGAAACCCCCGAAATTATTTTTTTTAATAAGACACGGAAATCTGCTCAACAGTCATTTCTTTCTTTTGTAAATGCTCACAAGTTAGATGGATAATTGCATTTTTAGATTTAAATCCACTAACTTATAACAGTATTTCTTTTTTAAAATTTTTTTATATTTATTTATTTTCACTGTTGCCTTTGTTGTTGTTTTTATTATTGTTGTTGTTATTGATGTTATATCGTTGTTGGATAGGACATAAAAAATGGAGAGAGGAGGGGAAGACAGAGACGGGGAGAGAAAGACACCTGCAGACCTGCTTCACCGCCTGTGAAGCGACTCCCCTGCAGATGGGGAGCCAGGGGCTCGAACCGGGATCCTTACGCCGGTCCTTGCACTTTGCGCCACACCACAGTGCGCTTAACCCGTTGCGTTACCGCCGACTTCCCTTTTTTTTTTTTCTTTTCTAAATGCTTACAAGTCAGAGGGATACTTTCATTTTTAGAATTTTCCTAGGGGTGGATAGCAAGCTGATAATGTCATTTGGGGAAATAGACATTTTGCTTGTATTTTTTAATGTAGAATTCATGGCAATTCCAAGAATTTTAGGGTCTCCCCTATCCTCACATATTATAAAAGATCACTGCATGGTTGAGCACACAAGTTACAATGCACAAGAGCCACAGAAATAACCCTAGAGGAAAAAAATACAAAAAAAAAAAAGAATATATGATTCAACTAAAATACATTAGTGAGCAGGGATAGATAGCATAATGGTTACACAAAGAGACTCTCATGCCTGAGGCTCTGAAGTCCCATGTTCAAACCCTGCATCACCATAAACCAGAGCTGCTCAGTGCTCTGGCAAAATAAATGAATAAATTAATAATAATAAATAAATTAAAGACAATAACCATATACTACTCCATCCTATCACATTAGAAAATAATACATGATAACATAATATCTAGGACTGTTGAGAGTATGGAATCAAAGGGTTTTTTTTTTTTGCCTCCAGGGTTATAGCTGGGGTTCAGTGCCTGCACTATGAATCCACTGCTCCTGGAGGCTATTTTTTCCCTTTTGTTGCCCTTGTTGCTTATCATTGTTGTTATTATTATTTTTTATATTTATCCTTCTCTTTTTATATACATTTTATTTTATTTTCGTTGTGTTTATAAAAAGGAAACACTGGCAAAACCTAAGAAGTACGGCTCTACACAGTTCCCAGTACCAGAACTCCATATCCCATCCCATCCCCTTGATAACTTTCCTATTCTTTAACCCTCTGGGAGTATGGACCCAAGGTCATTGTAGGATGCAGAAGGTGGAAGGTCTGGCTTCTGTAATTGCTTCCCTGCTGAACATGGCATTGGCAGCTTGATCCATACTCCCAGCCTGTCTCTCTCTCTCCCTAGTGGGTTGGGGCTCTGGGGAAGCGGGGCTCCAGGACACATTGGTGGGGTTGTCTGTCCAGGGAAGTCTGGTTGGCATCATGCTAGCATCTGGAACCTGAGGCAGTAGCACATTGGGTTAAGCACAGGTAACATTGTTGTTACTGTTGTTGCTGTTGCTGTCATTGTTGTTGGATAGGACAGAGAGAAATCAAGAGAGAACAGGAAGACAGAGAGGGGGAGAGAAAGATAGACACCTGCTTGGCCACTATGAAGCAACCCCCCTGCAGCTGGGGAGCTGGGGGCTCGAACCGCGATCTTTACACAGGTCCTTGTGCTTTACACCACATGCTGTGCTAAGGGAAATGACAAGGCAGGTGTCACATGTACAGTTTCTGACTTCCCAGTGACAAGTGTCTGCCACACCCATTAGTCACTGACATCTTCCCTCAGCTTACTGCACTGGGTTCTCAAATTCCTTTCAACCACCTCTCAACCCTCACCCCTATGAAGCCCTTAAATCTGTCGCAACAAATGCTAACTGATCTAAGCTTCAGACCTGCATTCTGATTTTCCCTTTCTTTGTTTCTTAAGTTAAAACCGTAAGTGAAGTCATCCAGTATTCATCCTTCTCTTTCTGGTGTCTCTCCCTTAACATGATTCTTTTTTAAATTCTAGCCAAGACGTAACAAATAAGATTTCATACTTCCCTGTAACTAAGTAGTAATCCATTGTGTATATACCACAATTCCTTTAACATCTTAACTTTTGTTGGACATCTCAACATTTTGGCTATTGTAAATAGTGCTGCTGTGAACATAGGTGAGCAGAGATATCTTTTGATACGTGTCTTTTGGATAGACATCTACGAGAAGCATCCCATATGAGGAGACGGGCTCATTTTTTATTTTACACATTTTTACTACAGGAGTTGGACCCATTTCATACTTACCAACAGGGTAAAAGGGTCCTTGTCTCACCACATCCTCACTTGCACTAATCATTTCTGTCCTTTTTGTTTTGCTGTGTTTTATTTTATTTTATCTTTCAAACTACAAACAAGAAGACCTGGGATCCAGTTCTGGGCCAGCATTTACAGAGTCCCTGGGTTTTTGTTTCACTTTGGTTTTCTTTTTTATTGGGGGGGGGGTATATATGGCATTCTCGTAGAAGTGAAATGGTATCTTCTTGTCTTGATTTGCATTTCTCTGATATTCAGTGGCTTCAGGTATTTTAGCTTTCTTTGTGTTTGTTATTGGTGATCTAATCATGATTTACAATGCTGTAAGATAACTGGGGTACAAGTCCACACATTTCCCACCACCACAGCTCCGTATCCCATCCCCTCCTTTGGAAGCTTATTCCCTGTCCTTCTGGGGGTATGGACCACACATCTGTATGTGGTGCAGAAGGTGGAAGGTGTGCCTTCTGTAATTGCCTCTCCACTGAATATGGACATTGTTAAACATTTTTTCATATGCTTATTGATCTTCTGAATGTCTTCCTTGGTGAAGCATATGTTTGGATCTTCCCCCCCCCCCCCGTTTTTTTTTGCCTCCAGGGTTATTGCTGGGGCTTGGTGCCTACACTAGAAATCCACTGCTCCTAACAGCCATGTCTGTTGCCCTTGTTATTGTTGTCATTGCTGTTTTCGGATAGGACGAATTTAGAGATAAATTCAGAGAGGAGGGAAAGACAGAGAGAAGGAGAGAAAGACACCTGAAGAAATGCTTCACCGCTTGTGAAGCGACCCCCCAGCAGGTGGGGAGCTGGGGACTCAAACCAGGATCCTTACGCTGATCCTTGCGCTTTGTGCCATGCGCACCTAAACGGTTTCGCTACTGCACAGCCCCCACCCTTTCCCCATTTTTAGCAGAATGGTTTAGTTTGTTGTTGCTGCGTTTTGTGGGCTCTTTACATATATTGGTTGTTAGCCCTATGTCTGTCCTATGGCATGCAAAAATCTTTTCTCATTTAGTAGAGTGTCTTGTTTTGCTGATGGTCCCTTTAGCTCTGCAGAGCAAGTCTGTTTGTGTTTGGTCATCTCTGGGTCTTCACAGATTGAGGTAGAGTGGCAGAGAAAGAAAGAAGCCACAGAGCCAAAGCTTCCTTTAGTGCACTGGTGGCTAGCTCAAACCTGGGTCATGTACATGGCAAAGCAACGCACTATGCAAGTGAGCTATTTTGCCAGCCATAGCCTTTTACTTTGATGTAGTCCTACTACTTTATTTTTTGCTTTGGTTTTCCTTGCTGTTGGAGGCATCATTCTTTTGAGAATAGCATTTAAAGTATGCTACAAGCTGCTCAAGTGGTTAAATTATAGTAATTAGCATTCTGTGCAAATAATTTTACCCCAATTATAAGCTGTAAAAGAGTAGAGTAAGAGATATTTGGGAATTACAGCTTATTGAGTACTCACTATTAATAGGTATCATGCTAGGTGGTTTACATATTCTCTTATTTCAGAGTCATTGTCTATTTTCAGAAAAGAAAACTGGGTTTCAGAGAGGTTAAGTAGCTGCCTATATCAGAAATATAAATTGCAAAGCTGAATATTAACTTAAAGTCTATGTCTTGCCCCCATGCACACTTGTGTAAAATTGGGAGAAGTAATATAGAAATGCTTGGTCAGTTTTAACTTACATGATTGGAAAATTTCCAGACATGAAGTTTGTGCAGAACAGAAGTCAAGCTTGGAATTAAGAAAGCATGTTGGAAGAATAACTGTGTGTCCATAGGAAAGTAAGTAGTAAAGAAAATATTCTTGTTTTCAGGGAACTAGCAATTAGCTAGCAAGTTAATTCATAACAAAGTCTGAGGAGTAAACTCTCTTAATAAGACGTAAGTACTCATGCCTAAGTACGAGAAATTGAGAAATAACATTAGGTCAGAGCTGGAAAAGAAAAAATAATAAGACTTACATATGGCTCAATTAAGAAAAAGATATCTATACCTAGCCACTCATATTTCCTTAAGTTTGCTTTAAAATGCAGCTGAAGTCATAACAGTACAATGGACTGATACAGGAGGCTGGAATTAGGTTCCAGATAGCTGTCCTTTAATGATTCTCTCCAGTTAAATGTAATAATTAACTCTAACTGGAATGTCTGTACCCCTGATTTTTCAAAAAAAACATGTCTACAATTGAAATTAATAATTAGTATGAAGTAGACTGCATAACCTTCTGTAGAAGTAA
Source organism: Erinaceus europaeus (assembly GCF_950295315.1). NCBI lineage: Eukaryota > Metazoa > Chordata > Mammalia > Eulipotyphla > Erinaceidae > Erinaceus > Erinaceus europaeus. Next base: position 11,879,811 of record NC_080171.1, on the reverse strand, counting down.
CCCATCTTAAGGGAAAGATATATGTGTGTATGTATGTATATATATATATATATATATATATATATATATATATATATATATATATATATATATAGGTTATGTTGCAAAGAATAGTTTGGGCACCATAGGAACAAAAAGGGTAAATAGATAGTTGCAGAGGACAGTTAATCCATATCTGCAACCTTAGGAGAACTGCAGTAGCTTCCAAAGGAGGAAGTGAGGTGGTGGGAAAGGCAAGGAGTTATACCCCTATTATCTTGTAAATTTGTAAATCAATACTAAATTACTAATAATTTTTTTTACTATTTTTATTTATAAAAAGGAAACATTGACAAAACCATAGGATAAGAGGGGTACAACTCCACACAATTCCCACCACCAGAACTCCGTATCCCACCCCCTCCCCTGATAGCTTTCCTATTCTTTATCCCTCTGGGAGCATAGACCTAGGGTCATTATGGGATGCAGAAGGTGGAAGGTCTGGCTTCTGTAATTGCTTCCCCGCTGAACATGGACGTTGACAGGTCGATCCACACTCCCAGCCTGTCTCTCTCTTTCCCTAGTGGGGAAGGGATCTGGAGAAGCAGGGCTCCAGGACATATTGGTGGGATCATATGACCAGGGAAGTCTGGTTGGCATCATGCTAGCATCTGGAACCTGGTGGCTGATAAAAGAGTCAACATATAAAGCCAAAAAAACTGTTGACCAATCAGGAACCTAAAGGCTGGAATAGTTCATATGAAGATTTGGTGGGTCTCTGTTTTGTAGCTAGTTAGTAGGCATATTTTAGTTATATTCCAAAGAGCCTATGACTATACTAGTTTTTTTTTCCCCTGAACCTGACATCTGATATGCAGGTGGATCCAGTTATTGTCTGGGGAGATGATGTCATGGCCGGAAAAAAGACCAGAAAGCTGGATCAGGAAAGAGAGTAACTCCCAAATGGATGGGGTTTACAGTCAACTAATATAATTTAAATAGAAAAAAAGAGTGCTTTGGGCCAGAAATCTCCATCATCCACTAGAATATTTCCCAAGTCTATGCATTCAACTAGAATACATTTCAAGGGAAGACATGACTAGAATGCAGTAGAAGTTAAGACAGTAGTAGTGGATCTGACCTGGTATTCCTGCTATATCTTATCTGTTCAAGGATTGTTCTAGACATGAAAACAAATACCTAAGGCAGGACTAGAGTATACTAATACCCCTGACTGTGGAGATCAGCTTAATAAATCAAAGTCATAAATAAAAGAACCAGCATAAGGTTTTTATGGTAAGTGACAAATGAATGAACTGGATAATAATCACCAGCTTTCATCCAGCAAAGTACAGGGGAAAGCATGTTTACATCATAGATAATCAACATAAATTACTTACACAGAATCAGTGCCGGGGGAGCGCAGCAAGTTAAGCACACATGGTGTGAAGTGCAAGGACCTGTGTAAGAATTCCAGTTTGAGCCCCGGCTCCCCACCCGCAGGGAGGCCGCCTCATAAGCGATGAAGCAGGTCTGCAGGTGTCTGTCTTTCTCTCCCCCTCTCTGTCTTCCTCTCCTCTCTCGATTTCTCTCTGTCCTATCCAACAACTACAGTAATAATAATAAGAATGATAACAAAACAGAAAAAATGGCCACCAGACTCAGTGAATTTGTAAAGCTGGCACCGAGCCCCAGCAATAACCCTGGAGGCAAAAAAAAAGAGAAAAGAAAAAAAAATCAGTGCCATGAGGAAAAGATCATTCATCCAGATAACCCCCAAACAAAATAGGTAACTTTTGCTCCATTTTCCCCTCCTTCTTAGTCCATCTTTTTCTAATAACATACAACAGTATTTAATATGTAATGCACAATAATATTATCTGTGCCCAGAATGATAAGTAGCCTTCTTCACCTCAGCTTGGATGGAGATTGAAAGAATCGTGAAAAATGAGACGAGCCAGAAAGAGAAGCATGAATATGGGAGGATCTCACGCATGGAAGTTGAGAAATAAGAACAGAAGAGGGAAACACAAAGCAGAACTGGGTTGGGTGCATTGCATCAAAGCAAAGGACTTTGGAGAGGGTGAGGCTTTCAGGTCCTGGTGGATGATGGTGAAGTTGGACCTAGGTGAGAATCCTTTGAGAAATTTTGGGAGTCAAGCAGTACAGCAGTGGGTTAAGTGCATGCGGCACAAAGTGCAAGGACCGTAAGGATCCCGGTTGGAGCCGGTGAAGCAGGTCTGTAGGTGTCTTTCTCTCCCGTTCTCTGTCTTCCCCTCCCTTCTCCATTTCTCTCTGTCCTATTCAACAATGATGACATCAATAACTACAACAATAAAACAACAAGGTAAACAAAAGGGAATAAATAAATAAATAAATAGAAAAAATATATTTAAAAAAAGAAAGAAAATTGAGAAATTTTACCCATGTGTCAACAACTATACTTACTGTAAACCATTAGCCCCCTTACCAATTTAAAAAAAAAAAAAAAAAAACTCCTGTAATGCTACTCAGTATCTAAACCTAAAATCTGGGTTTCATCACCAGTTACCACTACAAAAGCACTGGTCCTTGTATGTTGAGTATCTACAGTACACCGGTAGGCATTAGACACAGCCTGTTTCACAGCTAATCTCAGTTTCACCTCATTACAACCCTCCAAGTTCTGTTAATCTCCTCAAATTAAATATAAAGAAACCACAAATGAGAAAAAAAAAAAACTGTGACAAAACTAGACTAGAAATCCAGGTATATCCACCTCTAAGACTAAGCCTTTCCACTGTGTCACTCTGCTCCTCCAATTAGGAGTGTTCTCTCACTCCACTACACTTCTTTTCTTTATCTTTTCTCAGTGGTAAGCACTTGAATTTGTCAATAACATGTCTTTTCAATTATTTTTGATGCTTTTATTATCATTCTATATTCGGGAAATCTAGCTCAAACTGATTTAAACATCCAAGGAGGGAAGGTGTCATTTTCTTCACGAAAATAAAAGGCATCAAGAAGCATCAGGCATGTTTTCCTCAGGGTTCCATTTCTTGGCCAGTCTGTTGGCTATGTTTGATTCCATGACCTGGATTTGCTAGATGCTATAAGAAATCATTTCATTTATTTACACATGGGGAAAGGAAGGTGTCGGTTCAGAGAACTATCTAAATACTAAGGGTCATTCTGATGACTTCTCTTTATGAAACCAGTCTCAAAGTTCAGGGGAAATAATAGACTAGAGTCTCTGCGTTAGGCCTTTGCTTTCACTATCAGAATGACAGCTGAACAAACCATTCTAACAAGAGGACTAGGAGGAGCCAACCTGGTTAGATCAGTAGTTTTCAGCCCTTACAGCACATGTGCATAACCATTTCTCAGGTCTAACTTCATCAGTTCGTTCCTAAAGATTGTGCTCTGATGTCTTAAATTTCCTTGAATTCCCCAAGCAATTGGAATGTGTCTCAGACGTGTACTGACTTACATTACTCAGAACCCTCTATTAAAGTTAGGAGGCCAGTCATTCCCACCCACACCGATAACTGCTCCAGGATGAAGTAGAATGGGTGAGGTGAATGGGGAAAACCAAATCTCCACAAGCTCTGTAGCATATTCACTCTGGTTTTCTGTAGCTGCCAGTTTTAGTTGTGTTATTTCCTTTTGCACCATAAACACTAGGAAGACATAAACATGTATTAGTGTTCTACATCATCGCCAGAAGTAGTGCATACCTGGCATCTTCTACCAAACGTCCAGTGAAACTTTGTGATGAATGAGTGCACTCAGACTCTATAAGGCTTATCTTGTGAAAGAGCAATATTCTTTTAAATGAAGCCAACTTTGGAAGGTTAATCTCTCAGCATCCGATGTCACCCCCCAGCTATTCACATTGGCCAAGTGCTAACGACTTTCTCTAGTTTACCTTTCATCTACTTCTCCAGTAGCATCAGAGAGGATTAGAGCCACTTAGAAGTTTTCACCTTTACTGAACTTCTCTCAAATACATTCTACTGAAAAAAGGGAGGGGGGCTCTTTTTAAATTAATTTTTACCGACAGAAAATGGCTAAAAAGCAACCCAATTATTGTTGAAAAATTCAACTGATGTTCAGTGCAAAGTAGTATCTTATAGTACGCAAGATAATAATGATAATATCAACTAACATTTTGAAGCTCCTGTGTAAGAAAACTATTTCTCTGAGTACTTTATATCTTACATATTAACCCATTTAATCATCCTACAACCTGAGGAGATATGTATGAACTTGGCCCCTGGTTTCCCAAATGGGAAAACTGAGGCATGGGGAGAATATGATGTACGCAAAGCCACACAGCTAATTAGTGGCAGACCCAGTATTAAAATCCACGTCACCTAACTCCATATTACTGGCATTGAACTGCTACAACTTCGCACTCATTAATAGGGTAAGTAAGGTGTCACATAAGGCTAGATTAATATAATGACAGTGAAATGAGGGAGAAAGGAATCATCAGCATATTCACAGAGAGACACTATAAAGGAAAGAAGAGCAATGAAATCTCAACAATAACATGGCTTACGGCAATATTATGAAAATGAACTCAACTGTCATTATAGGACAAGAGAAGTCTTGGCAAAGTAAAGGTACTCTTAAAAAGCGAGCTCTAGGGAGTCGGGCGGTAGCGCAGCAGGTTAAGCGCAGGTGGCGCAAAGCACAAGGACCTGAGGAAGGATCCTGGTTTGAGCCCCTGGCTCCCCACCTGCAGGGGAGTCGCTTCACAGGCGGTGAAGCAGGTCTGCAGGTGTCTGTCTTTCACTCCCCCTCTCTGTCTTCCCCTCCTCTCTCCATTTCTCTCTGTCCTATCCAACAACGATGACATCAATAATAACTACAACAATAAAATAACAAGGACAACAAAAGGGAATAAATAAATAAATATAAAATTTTTTTTAAAAAGCGAGCTCTATCACAAAAAAAAAAAAGGAGACCCCTCACAGAATGGGAAAAGATCTTCACATGCCATACATAACACATGAGACCAATCACCAAAACATACAAAGAGTTCAGCAAACTTAGCAACAAAAAAGAAAATGATCCCATCCAAAAATGGGCAGAGGATATGAACAGAACATTCACTACAGAGGAGATCCAAAAGGCTAACAAACACATGAAAAATTGCTCCAGGTCGCTGATTGTCAGAGAGATGCAAATAAAGACAACATGGAGATACCACCTCACCCCTGTGAGAATGGCATACATCAAAAAGGACAGCAGCAACAAATGCTGGAGAGGCTGTGGGGACAGAGGAACCCTTCTGCACTGCTGGTGGGAATGTAAATTGGTCCAGCCCCTGTGGAGAGCAGTCTAGAGAACTCTCACAAGGCTAGACATGAACCTTTCATATGTTCCAGTAATTCCTCTCCTAGGGATATACCCCAAGGACTCCATAACACCCAACCAAAAAGATACGTGTAAACCTATGTTCATAGCAGCACAATTCCTAATAGCTAAAACCTGGAAGCAACCCAGATGCCCAACAACAGAAGAGTGGCTGAGAAAGCTGTGGTATATACACACAATGGAATACTACGCAGCTATTAAGAACAATGACCCACCTTCTCTGACCCATCTTGGATGGAGCTAGAAGGAATTATGTTAAGTGAGCTAAATCAGAAAGATAAAGATGAGTATGGGATGATCCCACTCATAAACTTAAGTTGAGAAAGAAGAAAAGAAGGGAAACTAAAAGCAGGATTTGACTGAATCTGGAGTAGGGCACCAAAGTAAAAGCCCTGAATGGAGGGTGAGAGTGGATGTTCAGCTTCATGGGGTGGCAAGCAGGGATGGGATGGGACACAGATTTTTTGATGGTGGGAATGGTGTTTATGTACACTCTTATTAATTTGTCGTCATTTAAATCACTATTTAAGTAATACGAGCAGGGAAAAATTGATCAAATATCTCAAACTTTTTAAAGCACAGACTGAGTCTTTTTAATACATAGGCTGAGTCTTTGATATGTTGACTCTCTTAAAGGCCTAGACCAAGGAGAAGAGAAGCAAGCGGTGGCACAGCTTTATACAAATAATGTCAAAGGACATAAATTATGGTGATGTTGTGTATGATACAGCAAATCCTAACAAAGGGATTTTTCAAAGTTAACCCAATTGCCAGATAATGTGATTATAGCAATAATTATCTATTGTCTTCTTAACCTTAAGATAGCATGAACCTCCCGCTTCCTCTCTACAACCTATATTTCCCCCAGTCCTGGAAGCTCTTGGGTGGGGCTAACTTTCCTGCATGCTTCTCTCAATTCATACCAAATGATATTGCATCCACCAATCCCAACCTAATCAATGCAATGAGTACCACCACAGACTGTGTCCAGAGAGATCAGGCATGGAATGACAACCCTTCAGCTTCATTACTCCGGTGACACCTTTCCTTTCATAGCATTCTCTAATTCCATTTCACATGGTTCACTTCCTAACAAAGTCCCAAAACCTAGATATATACCAGATCCCGTGAGATAGAGCATATGTTCATATGTATCCATAAATTAGGGCAAAATATATACCTGAAAGCAAAAGTACACAATAGCCTGCAGTGAGTCAGTAGAAAGTTCCTAATGAAATAGTATCTAATTAGTCTTAGAAACCCTCCTCACCTACTTCCTGTTACAGTTCTCTCACTCACTCTAAAGCTAACCTTAGCAAAGCAAGGACTGCAAAAGCTGAATAAGGGCAAGAGACTGGCATACTTTAACGATGACTCTTTAGTTACTATCAGGCCACACCATTAGCTGGGGCCCTAATCGAGGAGTCCTGAGATTCCCAAATAGGCATGATGGGCCTAGACCTCGAATAAATCCCTCTCTCCATTCTTACAGGTCATCTTTATAAGGAACAACAAAATAGACCCCTTTGTGGTCTCCCCATAGGACCTTGCCCTCAACTTGGATCAATAATGGTAGAGAATGTTCCATCCTCTGAAGGGAAAATAGACACAACATACTCTATGCTACACCTGAGGAAGATGGGTCAATATTGGGGCAGCTTGGAATGTTCCTACTCATGACCACAGAATGTGAGCTCAGATCTACAGGGATGCAGAGGTCACATAGGCTCCTAAGCTGAATATGGGCCCCAGACCAAATCAAATTGATGAGGTTTACAGTCAACAATATTTATACCCCTTTCACATTATTAGGAAGCTACTCTCTTCCCTGATCCAGCTTTCTGTTCCTTTTCCAGCCATGACATTATCTCCCTGGACAATAACTTGGATCCACCTGCATATCAGATTTCAGGCTCAGGGGAAAAAATTGTATAGCCACAGGCCTTTTGGAATATAACTAAAATATGCCTACTAGCTATCTTCAAAATGGAGGACCCCCCAAAAAAATTCTTCATCTGCACTATTCCAGCCTTTAGGTTCATAATTGTTTAACAGTTTGTTTGGCTTGTATGTTAACTCTCTTTTCAGCCACCAGTCTCCAGATGCTAGCATGATGCCAACCAGAATTCCCAGGACAGACAGCCCCACCAAAGTGTCCTGGAACTCCACTTCCCCAGAGCCCCACCCCACTAGGGAAAAACGAGAGACAGGCTGGGAGTATGGATTGACCTGTCAATGTCCATGTTGAGTGGGGAAGCAATTATAGAAGCCAGACCTTCCACCTTCTGCATCCCACAATGACCTTGGGTCCATACTCCCAGAGCGATAAAGAATAGGAAAGCTATCAGGGGAGGGATGGGATACGGAAATCTGGTTGAGGGAATTGTGTGGAATTGTACCCCTCTTATCCTGGTTTTGTCAATGTTTCCTTTTTATAAATAATTTTTTTTAAAAAAGCTAGCTCTTGGGAGTCAGGCAGTAGTGCAGCAGGTTAGGTACCTGTGTAGCAAAGTGCAAAGAACAGTGTAAGGATCCCAGTTCGAGCCCCTGGCTCCCCACCTGCAGGGAAGTTGCTTCCCAGGTGGTGAAGCAGGTCTGCTGGTGTCTATCTTTCTCTCCCCCTCTCTGCCTTTCTCTCCTCTCTCCATTTCTCTTCTATCCAACAATGACAACAATAATAACTACAACAATAAAACAACAAAGGCAACAAAAGGGAATAAATAAATAAAATTTTAAAAATATTTAAAAAGTTAAAAAAAAAGGCAAGCTCATAAACATAAACTTTATATGATGTGAACATTGACACTACCCAGGGAGGTGTCTTACTAGAAAGGGTTTGAAGGTGAGGGCTGGTGGTCAGAAGCAGAACCATGAGAGAATCTGAAAATCAAGGTCCCAGATCCATTGTCTAATACCTGAGTCAGACTGAGTCTCAGGAATAAAAAATTCAACAACAGAATCAAGGTCTCAGAGGCCCAGCCCATGTGGCATGCGTCCTCTTGAGAAAGTCCCCTGGACTTCAGAAGTCTAGAAATGTGTAGAGAGAAATAAGGCCAAACACAGCAGGTGATGCCAGCTGGAACCATCTCTGTTTTATTCATGTCTCCTTGGCAGACGGCTGGTTCCCAGGAGGTGGCTGAATCTCACAAGGTTCAGATGTTAGAGGAAACAAATAACTAATTGTACTGAACCTCAGCTTGGATTCATTCTGGGGTATGGACAAGCGTTTGTGTCTCCAGAGCCTGCAGTGAAGTGGAAAGCATGCATTAGCCAGCTTGGTGATCTGAACTGAACGGAATAATTGAATGGTTGCCAAAGCTGAGGGAAGCTAGATTTCCTCTGTGAGACTGGACAGTCCTGAAAAATCATGGCAATTGTTAATTGTCTACATTGAAAAGGTAAGGCCTGTCCCTCTCTTACCCGGATAACACATTATTTATCTCTCTGAATTAACTCTAAGTTGGGTTAAATTCTTCTAGAACCTATGTGTATTTTTGTTTTCTATAGTCTTCTACCTAGATGAGTAACAAGTTCACTCCCTGCTGTGTAAAAGAACAGTTCTTTTTATTTGCTTTAAAACTACCCATTTGATGCATCATGCCCTGCCCCTTTGTTCAAGTTCAGCCCAGAGCGGCCGGAATTAGAACAGTTTCTAAGTGCTCCGTAGATGCACTCTCTTCTGCTCAGACTTGAACAGGTAAAGGAAGAAGAATTACCATGTTCCTCACCTCCGCGTTACTCCCAAATTAGTGGGGATGTAGTCATATTTTATTAGAGGAATCTATAACTAGGGTGCAATTAAAAAGACATAAGCTGGGAGTCGGGTGGTAGCACAGCTGGTTAAGCGCACATGGCGCAAAGCACAAGGACTGGCTCAAGGATCCCGGTTTGAGCTCCCTCCCCCGTCCCCCTCCCCACCCGCAGGGGAGTCACTTCACAGGTGGTGAAGCAGGTCTGCAGGTGTCAAAAAAAAAAAAAAAGACATAAGCTTCTCAAGTGTTGATTCAATGTGGAGAATGCAGAGAAGATTCCCAGTAAAGGCAGCCCCCTTCCCCTTCCCTCCTCCTCCCGCCATGTGATCTTGAAGATAGAGCAAGACACCCACAAAAAGGAAAATGGTAGCTGGAATCTCCTGCAATTCCTTTAAACACGGAATGTGGTATGAGTAAATACAGACATTCAAATTGTACATCCAGGAGGTAATTAACCAGTCAGGATCATGAGTAGAGGCATGGATGCCATGTCTATAGATAAAAGCCAGCACTTGGAGGTATATCTAGGACCTGAAAGGAGTGGAGTCTGAAGAGAAAACTGATCATGGAATCCTGGGGGAAGATCTGAGTCTAAGGCAGAGACAAAAGAGAAGCCAACAACATGAGGTCAGAGGGAACAGAACATTGTTAGAATGTAGGATAAGCTTGCAGGATACGACTGAGAAGTGACCATGGGACTTGACATGCAGAAATCATGGTCAGTGTTCTCAAGAGTAGTCAGTAGAAAACAAGTGTGAAGATCTGACTATAATGCATTTAACAAATGAAAAAGAATCCTGGGAGCTCTTTGGGGCGGAGGGGAGGGGGGAGCTCTTTCCTATAGTGTGGATGAAAGGGAGATGACAACTTAAATAGAAAACTGGGTGAAGAAATGGATTTTGTTCCCTGCAATAGTTAGGCATTATAGAAAGCATTCAAAGCACAGGATTTTCCGTTCATTTAGGATATAGAATCTGTTAGTTACAACAGAGAGTGGCTACAGGGGCATATCATACAAATCCAAAATTTATTTGTGGACATGGTATATGAGTTGTGGTTTTATGACTTTAGTAGGTGTAAGAAAAATGTATCATTTCCTTTGCCTTGTTTGTTTGTTTGTTTTTTACCAGAGCACTTCTCAACTCTCACTTCTAGTGGTGTGGGGGACTGAAATTGGGACTCTGGAGCTACAGACACAAGAGGCCCTTTGCATGACCATTATGCTGTCTCCATACCCTGCCTTGAGTGTCCTTAAGAAAAATGACTGAATGCTTCTTTCAATCCATACCAAATGATATTGCATCCTCCAATCCCAACCTAATCAACGCAACAAGTATACCCTCAGCATGCTTCACTGCAGACTGTGTCCAGAGATTTCAGGTGTGGAATGTCAACCCTTCAGCCTCATTACTCAGGTGAGACCTTTCCTTTCATAGGATTTTCTAATTCCATTTCACTTCCTAACAAAGTTCCTAAATCTAGATACAGACCAGGTCCCATGAAATAGAGCATATGTTCATATGTATCCATAAATTAGGGCAAAATATATACCTAAAAGCAAAAGTACACAATTGTGTGCAGTGAGTCAGTAGAAAGTTCATAATGAAATAGTGTCTACTTAGACTTAGATACCCTCCTCACCTACTTCCTATTAAACTTCCCTCACTCACAAAAAAAAAAAAAAGGAAAAGAAAAATGCATCTCTTTCTTTATGAACTATTACCTGCATGGTTGATATGGTTCTAACGTGAGCTACCAGTTGTAACACACACACACACACACACACACACACACACACACACACGAACAGACTTGTAGGTTGGTGGTCAAGTGACCAAGTGATGGACAAGTAACGGGCCAAATCAGTCCTTACTGAGATCTTTCAAATGGGAGCTAGAAGAGAGAATTAAGTTCCTCTCTACAAGTAAAGTTGGAGTGAAAACCTAGAACCTTCTAGTAGCTATGCTTCAAACCTATAGGTAAAATCAAGTATAAGGACTATGGATATCGTTCATTGTTAGAGCACAAGACGTTCATGACTTAGACCCCAGAGACGCCAGGTTCAGTCCCCAGCACCACTATGTCAGTGCTATGCAGTGATCGTGTGTGTTTGTGTGTTTCTCTCTCATTGATGCAAATAAACAAATAAATAAACCTAAAAGGTTTTTAAATATCAATAGTAAGAGAACAAATCCGATACAGAATGAGAAGCAATGATGATAGGGACAGAGTAAGAAAGTGCCACAGATATTTGCTTTCCTGATTCCTGAAGTCACTAATGCCCAGCTCTAGCCTTTTCTTTCTTGCAGTTTTGTGAGTCTTCCAACAAACTTCTCTCGTTGTCTAAGCTATAAAGTCTTCTCCCTTTACATGCAATTAAAGCTGTTCTATTAAGGAAGTGTTAGTAAAGGATGAAAAAAAATTATTTTTTCAGAAGTAACACTCTGAGACTTCCAACAGTGAAAAAAATAATTCAGGATTTTTGCTACCACCAACCATGATCTGGTGATTTGGTTTAGGAGAATATGGATTTGGGAAACAGTATAACTTACAGAAAACTAAGAGGTAATATTTAGCATGTAGCACTCATTTAACATGTATAAGGCAGTAGGTAAGAGTTTGATAAGTATTTATACCCTGACTATGAAGTCAAACTGCTTAGGTTGGAAGCCTGACACTTAGCTATTTGAGCTTGGAAAGTTTGTTTTCCCCCTTTTACATTGTGATAAAACACATATGGTATATCATTTTACCAGTTTAGTTATTTGAAAATATACAAGTCGGTGATATGTAGCACATTCATGATACTGTACTGCTTACAGAACATTGCCATAAACTGAAAGGAGGCCCTCTAATCACGAAGCTCCTGTTCCCTGCTCCTACCCAGAGCCTCTCACAACCAATGATCTATTTCTATCAATTTCCCTATTCTGAAAATTTCATGTAAGTGGAATCACACACTTGACCTTCTGTGTTTGACTTCTTTTACTTAGGATTATACTTTCAAGAACTGTCTACATCACAGCATGTATAAGTCTTTCGTGCTTTTTTTCATAACTTCGGGATTCTATTGTACGGGTATTACCTATCAATGGACTTTTGGGTTGTTCCACTTTTTGACTATTATAAATATTTGCAGTGGTGAAGTGGTCGAGTCGATTTTAAACTCATACAACTGAACAACCTAGAAAAAAAAAAACTGAGTTCATCACTCAGCAAAGAATGGAGTCAAAGCTGGTGAGGTCCCTTGTCACAACCCCTTTTCCAGAGAATTACTCTCACATACTTTTCTCGTAGTTTTTAATACAGTAGTTCTGAGTCCTTACAACAGATAGGTAGTATATCAATTCACAGAAAAGTAGATAAGTGTAACATGATAGATAGATACATACATACATAGATACATAGATACATAGATAGATAGGAAATGATAAGATATCATAGATGCAAAGACAGATACATAGGTAGGAATGAACAGATACATGACAAGAGAAGACAAATAGATGAAATATAAGTTATCTTGACATATGATTTTATATGGAAAATGTTAATTAAAAGTTGTTTTCAAGTTCTAAGCCTAGTTCTACCATGAACCCACTGTGTGTTCTGTTTCATTATAACCTTCAAGGAATATAATTCTTAAGTAGAATTTTATAAAAGCGTCTGCCTGCCTCCAGCACCTTTATTTTTAATTTTCTTTAAATCTTTTAATAAAAATAGTTCATATCCATTATAGTGTTTCTAAAGTTTTGGGTATAATTGCTCTGTTAGCTTTGTGAAATCAACCAAAAAGTTTACCATCTGTTTGCTACAGAGTGGCTTATATATAGGCATTAACCATTCATTGAAAATTGTTAAAATATTATTAAATCCTCAGATCCTCAAGCATGAGTCCTTTGTAGTTTGGAGAGACAGTACAATGGTTATGCAAAACCATTTCATACCTGAGATTTTCAAGTCCCAGGTTCAATCCCTAGCAGTACCATGCACCAGAGCTGAGCTGTTTCTGTTTCTCTCTCTGTATGTTTCTCTCTGGGTATCTTTCATTAAAATAAACAAAATATCTTTTAAAAGAAAGTTTTTTGCATAACCATTATGCCATCTTCCCAGTCAACCTCCATGAATTTTGAAAAAGTATCGTTCAATAGATGTCCGAGACATGTGGCAGTGGTCCAGCAGAAGAATACATTGAGGCCTAGCTATAGTTGACACCAGTTTGTCAATGTATCCACGTATGGAAGGTGGACTCATGCAGTTTTCACCAGGGGTGGGTTATTGGTATTGACAGCCTGCAGTGGGTTTAATGTGAGCTTAAAATGATTCTTGTGCTTTCCTTAAAATGTAATTCAAAATGTCATCTTATGTAGCCACATTGAAACACATATTTTTGTGTACGTGGATTACTATATCATACAAAACCACAAAAACATTAATAGTAAAAATCAATAAAATGTTCAGTGAAATGATACAATTTTCTAACTTAAAAAAAAAAGTATGGGGAGTTGGGTGGTAGCACAGCGGGTTAAGTGCACGTGGCACAAAGTGCAAGGACCTGTGTAAGGATCCCAGTTCGAGCCCCTGGCTCCCCATCTGCAGGGGAGTCACTTCATAAGCGGTGGAGCAGGCTGCAGGTGTCTGTCTTTCTCTCCCCATCTCTTCCCCTCCTCTCTCCATTTCTCTCTGTCCTATCCAACAACAATGACATCAATAACAACAACAATAAGATAAATAAAATATATTTAAAATTATTTTTAAAAAAGAAATATAGTGAAGGGCAGGCATTGGCACACCTGGTTAAGCACATGCATTACAGTGCATAAGGACCCAAGTTCAAGCCCCTGGTCCCTACCTGAAGGGGGAAAGCTTCACGAGTGGTGAAGCAGGACCACAGGTGTCACTCTGTCTCTCTCCCTCTCTATCTTCCCCTCTATTCTCAGTTTCTCTGACTCTATTGAATAAATACATAAATAATCTATTTAAAAAACTATTTTAAAAAGAGAAATATAATAGGTACTGAGATGTACTGTGGAATATCAGCAACTATACCATAGATGATATAGACTGGGAAGACAGCATAACGGTTCTGCAAAAGACTTTCATGCCTAAGGCTCCAAGGTCCTATGTTCAACCCCCAGCACCACCATAAGCCAGAGCTGAGCAGTGCTCTGGTCTTTCTGTCTTTCTCTTGGAATCTCACTCTCTCATTACAATAATAAAATAAAATAAAATCATTATCCTGTTCTTTAAGGAAATATATAAAATAAAACAGATGTTGCTAGCACTTGGGTGAAATGTTTTAAAACTTACAGTCATTCAAACAAAAGCCCAGGGTGGAGGGTGAGGGTAGATGTTCAGCTTCACTGGGAGGGAGGAGAGAACACAGACCTTTGGTGGAGGGAATGGTGTTAATATGCAGTCCTATTAATTTAAAATCTCACAAATCACTATTTAATTAATGGGAGGGGAAAATGGATCTAATGTCTCAAACTTTTTTGATGCATAGACCACAGCTCTGCGTATATGTTCCTTCAGTCAAAGCTTTTAAAACTTCAAATTGGTAATCACATTGAATCTTAACAGTGGGCTCAAATTGTTAATACATTTCTAATAATGACTTGTTCTTTGAAATATTAAGTCTCCTAAAAGCTTAGACCAGGGAGAACAGAAGCAACTGGTGGCATAACTTTATAAGATACAGCTATAAGTAAATAGCATAAAATGACATAAATTAAGGTGAGGTCTTGTATTATACAGCAAATACTAATAATGGGATTTTTCAAAGTTAGCCCAATTGCCAAATGATTTGGTTATAGCAATAACTATTGCCTTCTTGAACCCTAAGACAGCAGGAACCTCCTGCTTCCTCTATAGAGCCCTTATTTCTCCCAGTTCTGGAACCTCTAGGGTGGGGCTCACTTTCCTTCATGCTTCTCTCAATTCATACAACTGACACTGCATCAGCTGATCCCAGCCTAATCAGTAGCCAGTACCATGTCAGCATCCTTCATTTTGAATTGAGTCCAGAGATATCAGACATAGAATATTGTGGGGCTGAGCTTCACTGACAGGAGACAGACGACCAGGGACTCATGGTTGAGCTGTACGCAGTATCTCTTTATTCATGCAGGACGCAGCGCAATCTATACCAAGCTAGACTAAACTAACAACTAACTAAAACGAACAATGTTGTCTTTATATATACTTCCCAAGTAGGGTGTGAACAGGATGTGATGCAGAGAGGGTGGAGAGAAAAGTGACTGGTGAAAATCAGGGTGTGACAAGGAGAGGATCAGGGTGTGACAAGGAGAGGGGGTGGAGCAGGTGAGAATTCTACCACTAAACCACCAATGCCCTGGAGGGAAGGTGGTGCTTTATGTAAATGTAAAAGTGATTTATGTAAATAGACGGCAGTGGTTATGTAAATAGAATACAGTGGTTATGTAAACAGAATGCAGTGTTAAGCAGGGGGGATTTAACCAAATGAAACAGAAGAGGTTTTTAAAAGCAGAATTAGAAGATACCAACAGAATATCAACCCTCCAGCTTCATCACTCTGCCACCAGGCTCCAGATGCCAACATGATGCCAACCTGACCTCCCTGGACAGACGACCCCACCAATATATCCTAGAGCCCCACCTCCCCAGAGCCCTACCCCACTAGGGAAAGAGAGAGACAGGCTGGGAGTATGGATTGACCTGCCAATGACCATGTTCAGTGGGGAGCAGTTACAGAAGCCAGACCTTCCACATTCTGCATCCCACAATGACCTTGGGTCCATACTCCCAGAGTCCAGATGCCAGCATGATGCTGACTAGACTTCCCTGGACAGATGACCGCACCAATGTGTCCTGGAGCTCTGCTTCCCCAGAGCCCCACCCTACTAAGGAAAGAGAGAGGCAGGCTGGGAGTATGGATCGACCTGTCAACACACATATTCAGTGGAGAAGCAATCACAGTAGCCAGAGCTTTCACTTTCTGCACCCCATAATGTCCCTGGGTTCATATTCCCAGAGGGATAAAGAATAGGAAAGCTATCAGGGGAGGGGATGGGATACGAAGCTCTAGTGGTGGGAACTGTGTGGAGTTGTGCCCGTCTTATCCTATGGTTTTGTTAATGTCTCCTTTTTAAATAAATTTAAAAAATTTGAAAAAAGATCTTAAGTCTCAGAACTGTGATAAAATGAATTTCTGTCTTTTAAGCTAAAAAAAAAAAAAGACTAAGAAATCTATCAAAAGAGGGGATTGGATATGGAGTTCTGGTGGTGGGAATTATGTAGAATTGCACCCCTCTTGGATACAGTCTGAGGTGAAGCATGTTGAGATGGCAATCGTTGCTTTGGTTAGGTTGTGATCAGCGGATGCAATATTATTTGGTTTGGATTGGGAGATGCATACGGGAAAGTGGGCCCTATCCAAGGGTGCCAGGACTGGGGGAAGTAGGGGCTCTATAGTGAAGATGTGAGGTTCCTGCTGTCCTAGGGTTCAAAAAGACAATCAATAGTTAATATTATCATCACATTATTTGTTAATTGGGTTAACTTTGAAAAGTCCCTTTGTTATGGTTTGCTGTACAGAACCCAGTATCTTGTATATAGCTGTGGTATTGGAAGCTTCTAATCTACTTGGTCTAGGCTTTTGAGAGAGTCCGCATATCAAATACATAGCCTATATATTAAAAAGATTCAGTTTGTCTTTTGAGAAACTTTGAGACATACAAATGATTTCCCCCTCTCATATTAATTAACTACTGATTTATATGTCTACATTTTGCTAGGAGTGTACATAAACACCATTCCCACCACCAAAGGACTGTGACCCATAACTCCCGCCCACTCCCACCCCCCACTGGCCCAGGAAGCTAAATGTCTACCCCTCACCACTGGGTCTTCACCTTGGTGCCCTACCTACAATTTGATCAGGTCCTGCTTCCAGTTTCCCCCTCAGATCTTCCAAGTCAGCTTCTGTTGATGAGTGGGATCATCCCATACTCATCTTTATCTTTCTGACTTAGTTCACTTAACATAATTCCTTCTAGCTCTGTCCAAGATGGGTCAGAGAAGGTGGGTTCATTGTTCTTGATAGCTGCATAGTATTCCATTGTGTATATATACCACAGCTTTCTCAGCCACTCATCTGGTGTTGGGCACCTGGGTTGCTTCCAGGTTTTAGCTATTATGAATTGTGCTGCTATGAACATAGGAGTACACACCTCTTTTTGGTTGGGTGTTATGGAGTCCTTGGGGTATAACCCCAGGAGAGGAATTATTGGGTCATATGGAAGGTCCATGTCTAGCCTTCTGAGAGTTTTCCAGACTGCTCTCCACAGAGGCTGTACCAATTTACATTCCCACCAGCAATGTAAAAGGGTTCCTCTGTCCCCACATCCTCTCCAGCATTTGTTGCTGCTGTCCTTTTTGATGTATGCCATTCTTACAGGAGTGAGGTGGTATCTTAACATGCTTCACCTCAGACTGTATCCAGAGACTTCACGTGTGGAATGACAACCCTTCAGCTTCATTGCTCGGGTGAGACCTTTCCTTTAATAGTACACTCTAATTTCATCTCAGGTAGTTCACTTTCTAACAAAGTCTCATAACCTAGATATACACCAGTTTCTGTGAGAGAGAGCTTATGTGCACACGTATCCATAAACTACTGCAAAATATATACCTGAAAGCAGGATTACACTAGAGTTTGCAGTGAGTACCCCCCTAACACTTCCTCTCCACTATTCCAAGCTTGGGATCCATGATTGCTCAACAAATTGTTTGGCTTCATATGTTAACTCTCTTTTCAATCACCAGGTTCCAGATGCCACCAGGATGCTGGCTAGGCTTCCCTGGATTGAAGACCCCACCAATGTGTCCTGGAGCTCAGCTTCCCCAGAGACACACCCTACTAGGGAAAGAGAGAGGCAGACTGGGGGTATGGACCGACCAGTCAACACCCATGTTCAGCGGGGAAGCAATTACAGAAGCCAGACCTTCTACCTTCTGCAACCCTCAACGACCCTGGGTCCATGCTCCCAGAGGGATAGAGAATGGGAAAGCTACCATGGGAGGGGGTGGGTTATGGGGATTGGGTGGTGGGAATTGTGTGGAGTTGTACCCCTCCTACCTTATGCTTTTGTTCACTAATCCTTTCTTAAATAAAAAATTAAAAAAAAAAAAAAAAAGAATTGCACCCCTCTTATCCTATGGTCTTGTCACTATTTCTATTCTATAAATAAAAATTTAAAAACAGAAGACTTGACAAATGGAAATAAAAAGGCCAAAGATCAGTGCTCTCTAGCAACACATAACAGGAAGATGCCTTGTTTGAACTAGTTGGTTCTGGCCTCAATAAAAGAGGCGCTGATAATCCTTGAATAACATCATTTTAAAGCTGAACATAATTTTAGAGATTATCTAGCCAACCCTCTTCACTTGAGGATACTTAGGCCCTGAAAGATTAATAGGCTTTCTGGGTTCATGCAGGAAATTACTTGTGGTGGTGGAAATATGACCTCAAATCTGATGCTCCTTCGAGAGTTCTTCCCACCACAGAACCAATCTCCTTGTGGCTTTCTTTGTGGAGAAGCTAGAGAAGCAATATAAAGTTATTTTTTTTTTAAAAAAAACTGTATCCAATATAAATTCTGAGTTCCAGTTCACTGTCTCCTAGTTTGAGTAATAAAATTCTAGACATGAAGGTGTAACTTAGTTCAACTTGCAACCCAAAGCAAGAAATTCCTATGTAAGTATGTGAACAACCAGATAGGTGATAGACTCCTGCCAATCCTTCTCAAGGAGGATAATGATAATTAGGACCAGCTCACCTTGATGAATTGATGGCTGCTTCTTGGAAGTTTCTACTTTGATGCTTCTATTCTGACCTACAATTAAAGACTTTCATCTCTTTTACATGATAGCACAACTCAATTCACTCAACCAATATTTACTCAGAGTTTATGCTTACTAGATTCTGGAGTTTTAAACTTAATGCTTAACAAAACTTGACAGAGGGACACACAATCATACTCCCACTCCTCACCTGCAGGGAGAATTGCTTTATAAGCAATGAAGCAGATTTGCAGGTGTCTCTCTCTCTCTCTTTATCTCTCTCCCTCTCTATTGCCCCCTCTTAATTTCTCTCTGCTCTGTCAAATAAGAAGAGAAAGAAAGGAAGAATGAAAGAGAGAAGCAAACTAACAAACAAACCCTGATTCCTAAGAATAGAACACATAATGATTTGTTAAAATAAGGACTCTTAGTGGAAGTCAGCACCCTGAAGATGGGTCTTAGTCATCATTAACCATAATAATGTACAACTAGATGAGTCAGACACATGTAAATACTTCATAAGTACTAGGCACCATTCTTAATAACCATTATATAGCATTTTGATCTTGTATTTAGAGTAAGTATCCACTTCTTCCAGCATCTCTATGTGGTAGGTATGTGCACACCACTCCCATCACCCACTCAAGTCTTTCCCCACCATGGTTCTCTAGTTCCTCCACCCGTCTCACATCCCCCACTTCCCCAGAGTCCTCTCCTTTTGTGCAATATACCGTATCCAGTCCAGGTTTCACCTTGTGTTTTCTCTTTCTATTCTTGTTTCTTGATTTTCACCTATAAGTGAGATCATCCAGTACTCATCCTACTCAAAGAACACAAAATCACCTACCCAAAGAGATGGCTGGGCATCTATCTCATAGCAATGTGATTTGTAATAGCTTGAACACAGAAACAAACCAGAAGCCTAGCAAGAGACAAGAGGTTAAGGAAGCTGCAGTATCTATACACAACAGAATACAGCTCAACTGTCAAAACATCAACTCCATTGCCTTACCTTGGAAAAGGCTTGAAGGAATCAAAGGAAGTGAGGTAATCCAGTCTTTGTGTGTTTTTGACTTTATAATCCCTGTATCCCTGTCACAAATACTCAGTGTTGCCCTGTTACTGGGAAAGCAGTGATAGAGGATGGGTCAACAAACACGGATGATCAGACTCCAGTAACACCTGACTTACAGAATGAGAGCTCTGGCTGCAGTGATAGAGGATGAGTCAACAAACACGGATGATCAGACTCCAGTAACACCTGACTTACAGAATGAGAGCTCTGGCTGCAGTGATAGAGGATGAGTCAACAAACACGGATGATCAGACTCCAGTAACACCTGACTTACAGAATGAGAGCTCTGGCTGCAGTGATAGAGGATGGGTCAACAAACACGGATGATCAGACTCCAGTAACACCTGACTTACAGAATGAGAGCTCTGGCTGCAGTGATAGAGGATGAGTCAACAAACACAGATGATCAGACTCCAGTAACACCTGACTTACAGAATGAGAGCTCTGGCTGCAGTGATAGAGGATGAGTCAACAAACACGGATGATCAGACTCCAGTAACACCTGACTTACAGAATGAGAGCTCTGGCTGCATTTGACGCACAGGCTTGTGAACCGAATACTTCACTGTCCTCACTACTCTGCTTCAGGCTATTGGTGTCTCTTCGAAGATGTGTAGCTAAGAGAAAGAGAGTCTGCTCTAAAGCCGGCAGCACGATCTGATGAAGCCTCGGGCTATGAGATACTCAAACGGGGGGCTCTGAGTCAACTGTTATGATTCGAGATGATCACAGTTTGGAGTAAGGAGACAACTTAAGGTAGTTTATGTTCAGTTTTAATGAGCTTTCAGAGACAGTCTCACTTAATTTTACTAATTTGTCACTCATTGTCGGCTTTTACTAGTCTTAAGGTCAACAGGCTAGAGAGAGAGTTTGTCAGGGGTGGAGGAGGTTATGCCTTAAGGTATACACGGCCCATGACTGAGCCCACAAGAGGTGCCATGGCACCAGGATAAAATCTGACGCTGAGGCATCCCTGCTATCTGATTTCTCTGCCCCTCTCCATCTTAATGGAAAAAAAAAGAAACGTGAACCAATATGCACACCACAGTACATAGCAAAATTTAGCAAAACAGATTTAAAATAAGAAAATAAATTTTTAAAAAATGCAAATCAGAAGCAGTGAAGTCATGCCTGTGTGAGACCATGGTTCTGAAAATATATAACAATAATGATAATAAGTAGTAGTAGCAGTTTTGAGGTCAACTTGAAATCCTGATTGGGGGCTGGGCATAGGCAAGTTGACACACACAACACCATGTGCAAGGATCCAGGCTTTGAACCCCCACTCCTCACCTGCAGGGAGAATTGCTTTATGAGCAACGAAGCAGATTTGCAGGTGTCTCTCTCTCTCTTTATCGCTCTCCCTCTCTATTGCCCCCTCCCTCTTAATTTCTCTCTGCTCTGTGAAAGAAAGAAAGAAAGGGAGAAAGAAAGGAAGGAAGGAAGGAAGGAAGGAAGGAAGGAAGGAAGGAAGGGAGGGAGGGAGGGAGGGATCCTGACTCCTAAGAGTAGGACACATATTGCCTTGTTAAAATAAGGACTCTTAGTGGAAGTCAGCATCCTGAAAAACACAAAACCTCTGGTCTTCAGTTTCTAACTCAGCTCTCAAAATTCTGAGAGGGAGCTATATTTCTTAACCTCACCAAGGAAAGACATTAACAGACTCCACTTTAGAGACATCAGCTGATGATCTGGGAGGTGATGCACTGATAAAGCTTTGGACTCACAAGCATGAGGTCTCAAGTTCAATTCCTGGCAGCACATGTACCAAAGTGATGTTTGGTTCTTTCTCCCTCTCTCTCCTCCTATCTTTTCCACAAATAAATAAATAAATAAAATCTTAGAGAGCGAGAGAGAGAGAGAAATCAGCTAAAAAAGTAAAAAAAAAAAAATTGCTGGCATTGAAGATGACAAACTAGAGGTGAACTAGAGTTAATTCTTTCTGAATGAACAGTGAAGACCACTCCAGCGTGGTCTGGGAGGTGGCGCAGTGGATAAAGCATTGGATTCTCAAGCATGAGGTCCTGAGTTCAATCCCCAGCAGCACATGTACCAGAGTGATGTCTGGTTCTTTCTCTCTCTCCTGTCATTTCTCATGAATCAATAAATAAAATAAAATTAAAAAGACCACTCCAGAAAATGCCGAGCTCTGCCCCTGACTACAACTTCATAGTGTCTCATTGTGAAATGTCAGCAGCTAGTCAGTGATTAGAAGAAAATGAAAGGGCCTCCCTTCAGTATTTAAGCCCATAAGGTAGCTCGGCTGGGAGGGGCCTGTTTGGCCATGTGCACTCTACAGGCCGGAGGCCCCAGTACACAACAGAGGAGTACTACTACAGCATGAAGGAGGACTTTGGTGCTGTGGCGTCTCACCGCCCTCTTTCTCTGCCCTTGTCTTTCTATATGAGAGAGTCAGCCTAGAGCAGTTAAGCCCTGGTGACAACAATAACACAGAGATAAATATAAACATGAAAAGAGAAAGCTAATGAGCTACAAGTAATAAGGGGAATTTTTAAAGTAAGCCACTACCTAAAATTCCATAAAGCAATATTGTAAGAGAGATTCTTTTTCTTTTTTTTTCTTTTTTAAAAAATTTTTTTTAATGTATTATTTATTTATTTATTTATTCCCTTTTGTTGCCCTTGTTGTTTTATTGTTGTAGTTATTGTTGTTGTTGTTGGATAGGACAGAGAGAAATGGAGAGAAGAGGGGAAGACAGAGAGGGGGAGAGAAAGACAGACACCTGCAGATCTGCTTCACCGCTTGTGAAGCAACTCTCCTGCAGGTGGGGAACCGGGGCTTGAACCTGGATCCTTACTCCGGTCCTTGTGCTTTGCGCCACCTGCGCTTAACCCACTGCGCTACAGCCCGACTCCCGAGAGATTATTTTTCAAAAAGCTATTGAGACTCACTAAGCAAGAACGGGACATATTTTAAGGAATATTCATATATGCAGAGGATAAGAAAAATTAGGGACCAAGTGATGGCACACCATATTACGGTGTTGGAAGACTCAGGTTCAAGTCCCTGGTTCACATCTTCAGTGGGGAATCCACAGAAATGATGGCCAGTGCTACAGATGTCAATCTTTCTTTCTTCTGTTCTATCTTCCCTCTCAATTTCATTTTTAAAAAGTGTTTATATCTCTATTTTATTTGATAGAGACAGCAAGAAATTGAGAGGGGAAATAGGAAGAGAGAAAGAAAGAGGCCTATAGCACTACTTCACCGCTCAAGAAGCTTCCTCCCTGCAAGTGGGGGCCCAGGGCTTGAACCCAGTTCCTGTGCATGGTAACATGTGCACTCAGTCAGTCGGGCCACCACCTAGTTCTTCCTTTCAATTTCTCTCTGTCTCTGTCCAAGGGAGGGGGGAGAAAATAGAGGAAAAGCTCATTAGAAAAATTAGAAGAAAATAAAGAAAAAGTTCATTCGAAAAATTAGGGGGTTGGGTGGTAGCACAGCAGATTAAGCGCACATGGTGCAAAGCACAAGGACCAGTGTAAGGATCCCGGTTCGAGTCCCCGGCTCCCCAACTGCAGGGAAGTCACTTCACAGGCGGTGAAGCAGGTCTGCAGGTGTCTATCTTTCTCTCCCCCTCTCTATCTTCCCCTCCTCTCTCCATTTCTCTCTGTCCTATCCAACAATAAACGACATCAACAGCAATAATAACCACAACAAGGCTACAACAACAAGGGCAACAAAAGGGGGAAAAATGGCCTCCAGGAGCAGTGGATTCATGGTGCGGGCACTGAGCCCAGCAATGACCCTGGAGGCAAAAAAAGAAAAAAAAGAAAGAAAGAAAGAAAGAAAGAAAGAAAGAAAGAAAGAAAGAAAGAAAGAAAAAATTAGAAGGTTAAGTTAAAAGGGTTAAGAAAAAGCAGAATGCAAGGAGTTTCCTATAATACACAGCACCTTGGTGAAGTGCTTATCTAGGTGTTACAAGTTACTCAACAAATATTCAGTAGCATGAGCAAGCACTGGTAGTCTAGCAGCAAACACAAAAGACACAGTCCCTGACTTTGGAAGTTTATAGGCTAATGGCTCTCTATAGGTAGGTCCCAAAGATTCTTCTCCACTGAAAAAGAGAAAAATAATTTCCCCCCAGATCTAAAACTGTTTGACTATCAG
Source organism: Erinaceus europaeus (assembly GCF_950295315.1). NCBI lineage: Eukaryota > Metazoa > Chordata > Mammalia > Eulipotyphla > Erinaceidae > Erinaceus > Erinaceus europaeus. The sequence goes on along the minus strand of NC_080171.1, from coordinate 11,855,692 downwards.
TAAATTATAAGCCTCATGATCATTCTCCTCCATCACATCTAAGAAATATACTCTCAATTCTGAGTGACTTGAAAGAAGCTTAATTTTTCTGCCAGAAGAGGTTCCCTCTTCCCCCCGTTTTCCAAAACAGGTTTTGTGTAAATATTTATGCTTTCCTGTTGAATCAGTCCATCCTGACTACCAACATAGTTCACACAGCAATAGAAAACATGACAACACAGCATGATGACATACATCTGCTTCATAGGTCTCGTTTTTTAACGGGATCTAAAGAAATAAGTGAGAGTAAGTAGAAATAAAATTCAGCTTAGCATTTGACTGCTCTTTTTCATACACTAATTCTCTTTACAATCTTGTAAAGTAGGTAATTTTGACCATTTATGTGCAAAGTTTATAAGGGTTTACCAAGGACCCCTTAGCTAGAGAACAGCACTGATGGAATTACACCCAGGTCCTCTGAACAAATTCCCAATTTTTCCTTCCACTGCACATGCAGTGAACACTCCCTTTAAACAGAGAGAGAGAGAGAAATCAACACCATCTTTAAAATCATCTCAAAAATTATTAGTAATCATAAATCATAAATTAATCTCTGAATTAATGCACAAGAACATTTGATATTGCCAGAAAATATACAAAAGTTATCAAGTCCTTAGGGAGAGAAAGCAAAATATAGTAGAAAGCTCAGTGACTTAGTAGGTCAGATTCCTGCCATAGTTCTAGCTCACGTGTGTTCAAATGCTATAACCTCTTTGTATTTACTGGTCCTAATCTCCCGAATGAGAGAATGAGTCCAGAAGGTGCTGAGTTCACTCCCACCTGTAGCATTAGTTGTGAAAATGGAGGTAGAATATTCATTGAGTCCCTATTTAACTACACTTTATTAAGCAATTAAGAAACATGAAAAATTGTTTAAACTCTCTAGTAATTAAAAACACAAATTACATGAAGAGGCCTACTTGCCTATCAAATTAGCAAATGCTTTTAACTTTTAAAATTTCATCAACACCCAAATTAGGAAAAGAGATGGGGAAATTAGAAGTAGAGGGATAAGGAAGATCACAACCTATAGCCCTACCTGCCAAAATAACAACTATTGACATTTTTTTTTAAAAATTATCTTTATTTATTTACGGGATAGAGACAGTCAGAAACTGAGAGCGAAGGGGGAGATAGAGAAGGAGAGAGACAGAGACGCCTGAAGCACTGTTTCACCACTTGCAAAGCTTTCCCCATGCAGGTGAAGACTGGGGGCTCAAACCCAGGTCCTTGTGCATTGGAGCATGTGTGCTCCACCAGGGCCAGCACCACCCAGCCTCAACCATTGACGTTTTAACATATGTGCTTCAAGAACATCAGTGCTGAGGTGAACATCCTTGTATATGTATAGCTTGTCTAGTTATTTCTTCGGGCTAGATTCATATAAATGGAATTCCTGACATTCATCCTTTCAATATCTGTGGTAACTTTCATCTCCAGAAGTGCACTTTAATATCCTAAGAGTCTGATCTGACACTTTTTCCCTAGAGTCTCCTACTTTCACCAGTTTGGGATATAATAATCTTAACCTCTTGGAATATACAGGCTCAAAAGCAAAAGTCAAGTCAGTGAACTCCGGAATAGGATACATGGAATTTTTAAAAAGACAAGAAAAAGAACTAAAATGAATGAAAATAACAAAAGAAAGTTATGAGACAACATCAAGAGGAACAACCTTCATACCGTAGGGGTTCCAGATTTGGGGGTGGGGTGGATAAAGATAGAAAGAGGCAGAATTGTTATCTAATGAAAGAAAAGCTTAGAATTTCCCCCTCTTACTTTGAAAGGAAAACTTTACTTGGATCTAAGAAGCTCTAGACATACCAAAAAAAGTAATCCAAACAGGTGAACACCAAGACACATTACAATTAAAATGACAAAGTTCAAACATCAAGAAAGAACCTTAAAATTAGCAAAAAGAACAACAAAGAGCAACATCAGGGGACCCCACAAGCAGACTTCTCACCTGAAATAGCATAATATATTCAAAATGTTGAATGGAAAATCTTCCTACCAAGAATGCCATAACCAGCTAGGCATAACTCTGATTTGAAAACATTATAATAGCTTTTCAGACAAACAACAGTTAAAGGAAATCATTATCATTAGACTGGCTCTACAAGAAATAGTAGAGAAATTTCTGTGAAAGAAAAATACTTAGTGATCTCACTCATGTGTGATACAAAAGAAATAAAACAAGGATAAGGGGAAGATGACCAGAAGGCCCTGGACTCCAACTCCATCAGGACCCAGAGAGAGAAGAGGAATAAAGGAAGGACATTCAGAAGTAGCAATAGGTATAGGCATGACTTAGAAAGGAAGAGAATATGGGACCATGGTGGGGGTGGGGGAGCAAATACATATAAATATAGACAGTCATAGAAATAATATAGCCAATAGAAATAATACTAGTAGTAATAGAAATAATAGCCAACCCATATCTGTGACCTTGGGAGAACAGAGCTCTGCTGGGAGGAACAGTGTAGAATGATACTGCTGTTGTCTTACAATTTTGTAGATCAATATTAAGTCACTAATATTTTTTTAATTAATGGAATTTATTTAGTTAGCTTTTAATATTTACTTATTCCCTTTGTTGCCTTTGTTGTTTTATTGTAGTTATTAATGTTGTTGATGATGATGTCATCATTGTTGGATAGGACAGAGAGAAATGGAGAGTGGAGGGGAAGACAGAGAGGGGGAGAGACAGACAGACACCTGCAGACCTGATTCACCGCCTGTGAAGCAACTCCCCTGCAGGTGGGGAGCCAGGGGACTAGTAATTTAAAAAAAATGAGACAAGATTAAGTCAAAGGAAAACAAACTCTTGGAAACATTCTAAAAAACCAGAGTCACCAAAGAGGGAAGGGTATAAGTTGAAAGGACAGAGGGGGTCCCAGTAAATTTTAGTGCAGAGAATCTAAATGTTTCCAAAAGAGGTAAAAAAAAAAATTAAGGAACACCAATTTTAGCTCTGGTACCTATTTAAATATCCAGTATGTGAAATAATATACAGTGAAAAAAAAAAGAATATAAGGTGAGGTACAAATCAGAGATGGTGCTGAAATGATTTTAACCATAATGAAAGTGTTCACAACATAAAACTTAGAAGAAAAAAAAAAACCAATACTGCTATATTCAAGTTAAGAATAAATTAGAGGCATGTAAAAGTCTGGAATAACAATATGCTATAAAAATTACTGATATAAAAATATGCCATTTAACAAATTTGATACTACAGAGGCATAAAATTCCACAGAGTCTGGAAGCAACCATGTGAACATAAGGAGGTAGCTGGGGTGATGCCAACATGGTTAATTCAGAAAGAAACTCAAATTTATAACTGGTTAGGTTTAATTTCTGTTTTGAAGAGAAATTACATGCCAGAAATCTATATGCTTCAATTTTTTTTCTACTGATATTTAAAGGGAAAAACTGGACAATATAAAGAATTTATTTTTAGTTAATATCTTCCTTCTTTCCTCCCTCTAATCCCATGAACATCTCATCTCACACACGTGTGCACTCACATATACATCCACACACACAGCTCCCAAGCTAGGTGTTTAGTAATGAATATGTCTATATTATCAAGTATAATGGCATGGAGAGATGTAAAGCATTGTAATTGTTTAAAACTTGTTTATAATTTCAGTGTTCAAAGGCTTTTAGAGAAATTGATTTAGGAGAAAATTGGAAAGAAATACCAACTTGATTGACAGTTTGAAGTTTGTTTTTCTACCATCTGATCATAGCCAAAATGCAAATGTGATTAAGTTCTGAGAGACAGGAATCTGCAGTGTCTGTTGCTTTGTTTAAGATACCTAGGTCCCGTAAGGCCATCAAGGGTGAGTTCCCAGGGGGGCCGTAGACTAGAGGAGTGAAATAACCTTTATTACAGGCACCATTGGTGAAGTTGCTATTGGACGTCCACTGAGTATATGACTGGAGGCACAAGAAGAAAAAGATAGCAGAGGTGAGACATGGTTGCCATCCTTGTGCTAATCAATTTTTTTTTTCTGCATCTCTGAGGTCTTGCACATGCATGATTCTAGTACTCCCTGGCCAACTTATTTACTTTTATTTCACAAAGAGAGATGACAGATAAGTAGATAGATAGACAGACAGACAGATGATAGATAGACAGATATCACATCACCTCTCCACCATCAATAGAGCTTGTCATGGTGCCATGGTGCTTCAATGTGGTGTCAGAACATCAGCCCTTTCACATGGCCTACTGTCTGAGATAGATAGACAGATAGATAGATAGATAGATAGATAGATAGATAGATAGATAGATAGGGCCTTTCACATGGCCTACTGTCTGAGATATCGCTCCTGGTGTCCTAAGAAAATTTTTCAACTGAAGATACATTATTAAGAGGTAGAATATAGATATATATACACATAATACCACAAGAACATTCCTTTATGCTATTAATCATAGACATAAAAGTTACATTAAAGTAAACCCACCTTGTATAATAATCAATAGTTCATCATAGAACCCATTTTTATGAATACATTTACAAGCTAAGTCATAATCATGTATAATATACATTGCTTTAGGTATTTAAAATAAGAACTGGTTAATGCTCTCAATAAACTAATAATCTAGACTAAGATCAGTAGAAATCATCGTCATCGATAGAGAAATGTACAAAGTATTAAGGAGACAGAGAAGAAACAATTAGCTCTTCTTAAGGGAACTAAAAGTTTTTCAGAGAAATTGACATTGCTATTGATCCTGGAAGAGAGGCATGGAGCTGTCCAGTGGTACATTTAGCTAAGCACACATTTTGCCACACACAAGGACCAGGGATCTGTAGGCAGGAAACTTCACCAGCAGTGAGGCTACAGGTGTCTCTCTGTCTTCCTCTCTATCTTCCCCCTCCTCTCATAATTTCTTTCTATCCTATCAGATAAAATAAAGAGGGGAGGAAAAAAATGGCCACTGGATCATGTATTCATCATGCAGACAACAAGCCCCAGAGATATGCCATGGTGAAGAAAGAGAGAGAGGCAGGAGAGAGAGATTTGTTAAGTGAAATTGTTCAAGACATTCAACTCATTAGTTTACCAGCAATGGGTCTTAACCAGAGTCTGTGCAAATTACTAGGAATAGAAATAAATGCCCAGGGGACCTGGTGGTGGGTGGTACAGCCAACTGAACACACATTACCATACACAAGGACCCAGGTTTAAGCACCTGGTGCCCACCTGCAGAGGGAGAGCTTCCTCAGCAGTGAAGCAGTGCTGCAGGTGTCCCCCTTCCCCCTTGATTTATCTCTATCAAGTAAAGAAACACATAAAGTATTTGTAAAGAAAGAAATGTCAGTGGGTACCATCCAGGAACTATAATCTAAAATTTTAGCAGCAGAAAAGACATACCCAATAAAGAAACCAATTATAGTGAAATAATAATTGGGGTTGTGATTCAGAAGATTATAACAAAAAAGATTTTATCAAGTGAAAAGTACCCTAACGCATCACCTTCTTAGGAGGTCTGTCTCCACCTAGGATTTAAAAGGAGGAGGAGGAGAAGGAAGCTCAATTCAACCTAATGCCAACAAGAAGCTGGAAAGGTCACAGACCATATTTCCTCATGAACTACCAGAGAGCTGTGCTGCAAGACCACTGAGTTATGTCCTTTTTTTTTTTTTTTTTGCCTCCAAGGTTATCTCTGGGACTTGATGCCTGCACTACAAACCCACTGCTATGGGAGGCCACTTTATCCCAGTTTTGTTGCCCTTGTTATTTTTGTAATTCCTGTTGCTGCTGGACAGGACAGAGAGTAATCAAGAGAGGAAGGGCAGTCATAAAGGGGGAGAGACAGTCAGACACCTGCAGACCTGCTTCACTGCCCATGAAGCGACACCCCCCCCCCCCCCAATCTGCTGCACTACTATCTAGCCCTGGAATTTTCTCCATTCTAAGAAAAAAAAAACAGACCTTTTCAAGAGAGTCGGGAGAGGAGGCCTGCCACACCTGAGTCTGGACAATAAAGAAAAAGACACTGTGTGCGTTTTATAGGTAAGAAAAATTTAACTAACTTATTTGGCCAACTGAGAAAGATCATGTATAGCTGAGCTTGTACTTCCCCCAACCCGTGACAACTACACTAAATGCATTTGAAATAACGGACTTAAGTAGAATGGCTACCACTCACTTGGGTTAAGAAATTGCTGGTTTTTCCAACCCTGCCAGGTCCTACATTTGAGACTTTCTCTACTCCTGTTTCTGCTTTCAAATCAACTAATTCCTACCTGAGTTCATAGATAGATAGATAGATAGATAGATAGATAGATAGATAGATATAGATGATTTGTTTATCTATTTGACAGAGCCAAAGAGAAATTGAGATGGGAAACAGAGAGGGAGAGAGACACCTGCAGCACTCCATTACTTGTGAAGCTCCCCACTGCAAATGGGAACCAGCAGCTTGGACCCAGTTCCTTGCACATTGTACCATGCCTGCAACATGGTGTGCCACTGCTCCCCCTCCCCCCCATTCCTTTCTTGAAAGATGTTGCTATGAGCGACCTCAGTAATTGAGAGGCATGTAGGGGAGATTGATTGGGAAGTGGTATTACGGAAAAGTCTGGAATGATGAAAAACCTTCTGTATTTTGAACAATTATTTTACTTATGAGAGAGACAACAGAGCACTGGTTCTGGCACATGCATTGCCAGGGATCAAACCAAGGGCCTCAAGCAGGGAAGTCTGATACTCTGCCATGAGCACTTGCCCCACTACAAAAAATGATGGTGTTAAAACTGACTGAACTTATGTATCTGCATTTCACTGAATATTAATTATACCTCAGTTGTGTAAATGTTAATAAATGGTGCTTCCCCAATTTTTTTTCTTTTTTTTTTCTTTAGTGGGGGGGATTAATGGTTTACAATCAACAGTAAAGTACAGATATAGTAGTTTGTACATGTGTAACATTTCTCAATTTTCCTTAACAATTCAAACCCCTCTAGGTCCTCTTCTGCCATCATGCCCCTCCCTGCACACACACACACACACACACACACGCACACACGCACACACACGCACGCACACACACACACACACGCACACACACGCACACACGCACACACACGCACGCACGCGCACACACACACACACGCACACACACACACACGCACGCACACACACACGCACACACACACATGCGCACGCGCACACGCACACGCACGCACACACACGCACACGGAGTCTTTGAATCTGGTGCAATACACTAAGCCCAGCTAAGTTCAGCTTTGTTTCCCTTTTTGTTCTTTTTCTTTTTTTCTTCATCGGGGGATTAGTGGCTTATAGTCAAACTTAAAATAATAGTTTGTATTTATGTGACCTTTCTCAGTTTTCCACATAACAATTCAACCCCCTCTAGATCCTCTCTTCTTATTTTTCAACTTCTTTAAGGTTTCACTTAACTAGATGTAATTTACAAAGAATAGAAACTTTTTCTGCACTGACTTTTACTGTACACAGAGCTGGATTCTCCATACTTCCATGAATCTCCTGTACTTAGGTTGGAGTCCCATTACTTGTCTGAACTCATGTAGACCCAGATACCCATGCTTACCTCAAATCATAAGGTTTACTGAGAAAGGGATCAGAGTTTCAGAAGAAACTCTGAAATCAGAATAGAACAAATTCTAGGACACACAAGCACAGGATTGTTTTATTTTATTTTATTTTATTTTTTTACTGCCTTACTATTGGACACTGATCCAGGGCTGATATGTGGGGGCCAAAACCACGAGATGATTTCCAGGGAGTGAGTTCTCACACTCACACCTGCTGGGCATAGACAGAGAATGTGTTTTCTTATGTCATCATCTTCAAAAATTGAGCAAGTCACCATGTTCACTAACTTGAACTTTTCTGTTTCTGCCTCTGTTGCAACTTTGAATATAATCTTGGCTGGATGAAGCCCCCTGAGCATTGCTCTCACAAAATACTTTCCAAAGAAGAGGACACCATTGACTTTTTCTTAAATGTTTTATCATGCAGATGTATTAAAGTCATTGGTACCAATTTCAAACTGGTTCCACATCCAAAAATATGTAGTTTGACTCATAATTCTGACAGTGGCACTCATCAAACATGCCATTATCCTTCAGAACTGAAGTCTCTAAGCCTACCTGTAAATGAAAAAAGAAATGTTCACCAGGGAAAGTCGACAACTTTATTTTTGAATATGCTTGTTCAATACTGAGACAAGTGTTACTGGATTTTTGAGACATTTGGAATAAGAATGGAAGTTCAGTGTGCTTTGGTCATGAGAACATACTGTGACTACTCAAATACAGAAACAGACTACTAATTAATTTTTTAGGGAAAAAAGCATCTTGTTAATTTTTGATCCTCAGTCTATTCATTTGCAGAGAGCTAGCCGAATATGCAGAATAGGATTGGACCGAATTATTCCCTATAAAAAGTTATAACCTCAATGTAGTTCTCCCTGTGACCAGCAAATGAAGGGATTGGGAAACGCTGGTCTTAAACTTCATTTGTATCCACCCCTAAACAAGTATAATACTCTGGAAGCAGCCATGGGATGGTTTGATGACAACACTGCAGCCCACAGAATAATAATGCTTTCTGATCTACTGTCAATTAATTCAAGGATATATACATGTGGTTATAATTAGGAAGCATGCTGTCTAGTGGTCCAATTTCTAATTTTCTCATATTGATGCCTTTTATCTCTGTGATCATTTTGTCAGTTCTCCTCACCCAGCAGTGCTGTCCCACAGAGTCCGTCCTTCAGTCTTCTACTATGTCTCCTCCCACTTACAGAGTCCTCTGTTAAGCCCTTAGTTGCCTCAATCCTACACAGTTCTAAGCTTTATGACTGCAATCCTTCATCTTTTTGAAAACTCTAATCCTACTGCTTACTAGATACCTTTTTAATTTTTACCTTCTTAGATAAGCTATCATGTCCCCTAACTCTATTTGCCAAGCCAGGACCACCCCCATTCACTACAATGCACCTTAAAAGTACCAGAAGCAGAAGTTTGAAAGGCTCTTATACCTTGACCTTTTCCCCTTTCTTCAAATCAAACTTACCAGTCTCCCTATCTATCTATCTAACTATATGTCTGTCTGTCTCTATCTCTCTTTCTCCTGCTTTAGATTTTTACAAAGTTTTCCTACATGTCTACCTTCTATTCTCCACATAGAGACAACACTATGCATTTCAAAAATATAAAAACTGAACATGTCACCTTCCAGTTAAACTGTTCAATATCTTCTCATTGTTCTTACAGTAGAAAAAAACTGACAGCCCGCTATTTTCTGGTCCCTGTCTTCCTTTCCTGTCTCATGTCAGTCTTCCTTGTTTTCCATAGACTAAGTCCACTACTCACTTTATATTTTAATACATTTTTCTTTTTTAATATTTATTTATTTATTCCCTTTTGTTGCCCTTGTTTTATTGTTGTTGTTGTTGTTGTTACTGATGTCATCATTGTTGGATAGGACAGAGAGAAATGGAAAGAGGAGGGGAAGACAGAGAGGGGGAAAGAAAGAGAGACATCTCAGACCTGCTTCACTGCCTGTGAAGCGACTCCCCTGCAAGTAGGGAGTCAGGGTCTTGAACCGGGATCCTTATGCTGGTCCTTGAGTTTGGCGCCACATGCACTTAACGCTCTGGGCTACTGCCCGACTCCCTTAATACATTTTTCTTGCCATGATAGGGTCTTTGTATAGACTGTTCCCTTTATCTGTAATATGTTCTTCCCTTTCCACATATACCTTGGCATAATTTGCTCCTACTTATGATTCCAATATAAAAATTTAAACACCATTTTAGTTTTTCTTTTTAGAAAAAAAAATCACTAATGTCTGTCCAAAGTAAATAAGATTCCATAATATAAGACATCTTCCATATCTTGTAATTTTCCTTCATAGCATTCTCATACTAGGTTGTATTTAATCTTTATTATTTGATGAACGTACAACTTCCTTCCTGGACTATAGACTTAATCAATATAAGGCCGGCATTCATATCTGTTTGGCTCACTATTAAATAAGTGGAATGTAGCACATTGCCTTGCACTTACTAAAATTTCAAAGAATATATGTAGACTTAATGGAAGGTTTCCTGTATTTTCCCTTTTCTATGTCTTCACGTTGCCACCAGCACTGTTCAGATACTCTGGTCAAGTGTTTACATGACAGAAATATCTTTGTTTTTGTCCCGTCACTCAGAGGGAAGAGGATCTGAAGAACACCTAAGTATGTCAGGCCCTATTTCCCTTACCTGAGAGGGAGGAGTGAAATGGAAGAACACCGAGAATTTGTAATAGGTGTAGGCATGGCTTAGAAAGGAAGTGAAGATGGGGTTTGGAAGTAAATAAAAACAGGCATCAAATTCAACCTTGGAACCAGGAAGTGCACACCTCTGAGGCTCTCCAGAGTCCCCTTCCAGGCTGGAGGGATGGACTGAAGCACCCTCGATGAAGGATCACCCAGGTGGAGGCTTAAAAATGAGATGCTGAAATGGTACCTAGTCTGTACATCCCAATGCATTCAAGATCCTTTCTTTATCCTTATTCCTTTCAACCAAGGCCTTCAACTAAGACTACTGTATCCTGCTGGACTGTCATTCAAACCAGATGAAGGTATAAAAACCTTCTCAGACAAGCAACAGTTGAAGGAATCAACTATCACCAAGCCTGCCCTGCAAGAAGTTCTGAAAAAGCTCTTATGAACAGTAACATCATGAACATGCCATATATCACAACACTCTAAAATTTTAGAATAAAGGCATTAATATATCTCCATTATATAATATCAATAAATGTCAACAGCCTGAATTCAACTATTAAAAGAGTAGTAAGATGGATCAGAAAACACAACCCAGAGATAATACTGTCTGCAGGAATCCCACCTAACTCAACATGACAAACACAGACTCAAAGTGAAAAGATGGAAAACTACTATACAAGCCAATGGACCATAAAAAAGGGCAGGAACAGCTATTCTCAATCTGACATGATAGACCTTAAAACAAGTAGAAATTTAAAAGATAGGGATGGACACTACTTAAGGATCAGTTGATCATTCAATCAAGAGGTCTTAATGATTATTAACATTATGCACCCAATGAGAGGCCATCTAAATACCTCAAATATTTACCAAAAGGGCTATAGCAATAAATTAACAGCAACACAGTCATAGTAGGGGATTTCAACACCCCTTGGATGTTAGACCAGAAACCATCAAATACTTAGAGGAAAATATTGGCACAACTCTTTTCCATATAAATTTTAAAGGCACCCTCAATGAAATAAATCCAACTTTAAAAAAATAGATGAACAATAAAGCAGGACTTGGACTGGGTCTGATGTACTGCACCACTCTGGGGTAGGAGGGGAGGGTTCAGGTCCTGGAACATGATGGCAGAGGAGGACCTAGAGGGGGTTGTATTGTTATGTGAAAATGTTATGCAGGTGTGAAATATTGGATTTTACTGTTGACTATAAACCATCCCTCAATAAAGAAATTTAAAAAAACAAACAGGCATCAGCTTCTACATGGGATCAACCATTTTGTTCATATGGCCCATGTGCTTCTCTAGTGCATGCCTTTTCATTTTCCTGATTTAAAAGTTTAAAATATTAGGAGCAGGAGGAACCCTATGAGGCATACTTAGCTAGAGTAACAGGGTGGGAAGCCCTTAATAATGAAATAAGAATCATTAATTTGAGTCTTATAAACACTAAAAATAAGAGAATTAGAGGTAGTAAAGCAAGCAAGTGAGGGACAATTATAGTATGATTTCACTCATATGTGGAATATAGATAACTGACACTCATGAATTTGAAAGGAGAAAATACATATAGTCAGGCTATAGCTGGAGAATATGGTTGTTACTGTCAGAGGGGGGAAAGGGGTACAGCTCTTTAGTGGTGGCAGAATTACACCCCTATTCTCTTGTAATCTTGTAAATCACTAATGAAATTTTTAAAAAGAAAGCATTCTGTGGGGTTGGTGAGCTAGCCCACCTGGATAATGCACTGCTTTGCAAGGTTCAAGTTTAGCTCCCGCTACACTGAAAGCAGTCTTGATGCAATGGTCTCTTTCACTCTCTCTACTCCTCTGCCTCTCTGTCTCTATCTAACAAAACCCCAGCAGCAAATGAGGACAACTGGCCATGATCTTACCTTGAACTTCACATTTCACTTCTACCACTATAGACATAATTGCTCTTGAGCACAATGTCAAACCTATTATAATATGTATCTGAGTATTTACTACATCTCAGTCATTGTTCTCAGTAATTTACATATGTCTGATTCTTACAACAACTACAACAATATTAGTTGGAAATGATACTATTGCTCTTGTTTTCCAGGTAAGGAAAATGCAACATATATTTTAAGAAATATATCCAAAAATAAAGAAGAGAAATATACCCTAGATCATACAGGTAGTGGATAAGCCAAGACACTAACCAGAACAGATGGCTCCAAAGCCTGTACCCTTAGCATAATGCCATGAATGACTTAATACAAAATAAACTTTGCTATTTGAAAAGGTTAGTTCTACTTATTGTTGTGAAGGGACATCTTTCACAACCTGTGAAATGGGGTGTTTCATTTTGCATCTGTTCCTATTAAACTTCAGAATCCCAGTAAAAGGTCCCAGCAGTACTTCCTCAAGCATGTATCCACATTCTTTTAGTACGGCGGTTAGCTGGTCATCTGAACGCAGGAACCAAAATATTCTTTCACAGCCTCAGACTCTAATTTTCTCCTTGACATCTTCATTTGGACATCTGTCTACAAGCTATTTTCAATTTACATTATCACAAATGGCGCTTCTAATCACCACCTCATTTTAATATCAACACCTCTCAACAGTTTTCCCCATCTTAATAAATGATGCCTTAGGGTCATCTTGATCCTTCTCCTTCTGTTAGCATATCCTGTTGGCTTTGCCTTCAGAATTGCTCTGGAAGTCAACTACTTCTCAACACCCCTCCTGCTACATCATAGTTCTGTGTCATCTGTCTAGACTTTCTTCTTAGACTTTCTCTAATCTTGATTCTTTCTTTCTTTTCATTGGTTTCATTTCAGTTAGTAGATTAAGATTATTGCTTTGAAGTCCCTGACAGCTTATCTAGCTCTATTGCACCCTGGGTATTACCCAGGTTATTGTCTTGGGTCCATGGTACAGCAGATACAGGTGGATTCTTCCAACTCCGATTACGTCTCGTGCTGTATGCGAGCTTGTGGAACTGGGCAGGAGCCAGAATTCATAGTTACAAGTGCTTGGTAAAACTTGCATCTTATTTATATTGACCTAGGGAGACCATAAGTCTAGTGACACACAGTAGTTGCAATAGCCCAGAGGTCCAGTGGTCTTGGGTGGTGACCAATAGTTCAGGATCTCAAGTGCTAGTGGTGAGTTTAAGCAGGCCTGGCCAAAGCCCTAGGGTTATTATTGCAAGTGCCCCAGGGCACCTATGTACTGAATTTGAATAAGCTGGGGAGCTGAGATACCAGTGCTAGAGTGGGCCTGAAAGGAGGCTGGGGTCTCAGTTCCAGTCAGTTATGAAGCTTACTTTCCAGGTCTCTCTCTCTTTCATTGGCTCTACTTTTAGCCGGACATGAGTGACGCACTCTCCACATGTAGAAATTGAGATCCACTGTGGCATCCACCATATAAAGGTTTTGAGACCAAATGACACCTGTCAGGGACTTCCACCTAACTCTACAGTTTCCTGTCCTCAGTCAAATGGTCTAAGTATAGGATTGTAGGATCAGGCTAGAAGGGTTTGAGGGGGTAGAACTAGGAAGTAGTTCCCACTTTCCCTTTCCTGTGCCCCACAGAAAGTTCCACATCTTAGAAATCTCTTCTCAATTATAACCATCAGTGTATCAGTGGGGTGTCTTTCCCAGAATGAACATCTCTCTTTCTTCTCTATGCCTAGACACAATTTCTTCAGCCCTTGACATGGAAACTCTATTCGCAAAGGTTTCAGAGTTGATTCTGTGCTAATCATTCTCCTCTTCAGTTTAGTTTTTTTGTTGTTTGTTTGTTTGTTTGTTTGTTTTCCCCTATGCTTGCTGGAGGAAGTAAATACAGGTCTTGCCTACTCAGTCATCTTGCTCCTTTCCTGCTACATACTCCAACCAACTTCCTCTCTCTCTCTCTTTTTCTTTTTTTAAGTGATTAATTAACCTCATACCTCATGTCCCTCTTTCCATCATTACACCATAAGTAAGATGCTACTGGCTCATTCAGTCATGCCTCTGGAATCCTTTTGTCACTTAAGTTGGTCAATCCTTTCCCCAGCTTCTGTGAAAGCACCAGTGAGAATTACTTTGGGGCAAGAGAAATCAATTGGGAGATACCTAAAATTTATACTGTCCTTCTCCTTTCCTATTTAGTCAATGAGTAATAAGACACACACACACACACACACACACACACACACACACATGCACACCCATTTCAAAGTAATAGATGTTACAGAGTAATTTATCCTCCAGACATCCCCAAGGAAAAAGACTAAAACTACACATCACCCAAAAACATATGTCTCCCAAGCTCTTTCTCTTCTAGCCTACCTCCTTCAACCCCTACCAGTTTCACAATAATACACATGCACATCTCCATTCCAGGCTCTACATCTAGGGAAACAAGTCTAAGATATTCTCTTTAGGGGCTAGGTGATGGTGCACCTGGTTGAGAGCACATGTTACAGTACTTAAGGACACAGGTTCAAGCCTTTGATCCCCACCTGCAGAATCAAAGGAGAAAAGCTTCATGAGTGGTGGAGCAGTGCTACAGATATCTTTCTGTGTCTCCCTCTCTATCACCTCCTTCCTCTCAATTTCTGGCTGTCTCTATCCATTAAACAAATAAAGTTAATGAAAATAATTTTCAAAAAATTTCCTTTACAACAGTCATAGGATCTCAGGATTCCTTTTAAAATGTTCATATCACTCCTTTGCTCAAAACTTCCATTGGTGCATCATCTCAACAATATATATGTAATGTATTACATAGATTCCATTTATATATTATCCATTTGTTTATATATAATCAATTTACTTACATATATGTATATATACATATCAATAGATATTCGAGACTTCCATGGCTACCTTTCTTTTTTTAATATTTATTTATTTATTCACTTTTGTTGCCCTTGTTGTTTTATTGATGTAGTTATTTATTGATGTCATTGTTGGATAGGACAGAGAGAAATGGAGAGAGGAGGGGAAGACAGAAAGGGAGAGAGAAAGATAGACACCTGCAGACTTGCTTCACCGCTTGTGAAGCAACTCCCCCTGCAGGTGGGGAGCTGGGGAATCGAACCGGGATCCTTGCACTGGTCCTTGTGCTTTGTGTCACCTACGCTTAATCTGCTGTGCTACTGCCCCACAGCTATCGTTTTAAGTTTTGTCCTCTTATTCTACCCTTCACCCATTCCATTCTATCTCATTTAGCTTCTTTATATTCCTCCAAATGCTACTGAATTTCCTACCTTAAGGCCATCATACTTCAGGATGGCAAAATAGCTCATGTTAGTAATACATGGATAGTCCGAGTCTGGTTCCCACTGCATTAATGAAAGTGTCAATGTTGTAGTCTCCTCTCTCTCTTTTTCTCTCTCTCTCTCTTTCTCCCTCTCTATCATACCAAATAATACTAATAAATAAAAACTAATAAAAAGCCATCATAACTAACCTTCCTCCAAGAAAGTCCTTCTACATGATATATCCACTAGACTTGTCCACTTCATTCTATTCTCTCTTCAAATTCCACTTACTAAGGAGGCCTCTTTGACTGTCTTGTGATAAACCAGCATGCATACCACCCCCCTTCCTACCACTCCTTCAGAGCCAAGTTCCCTAAGATTGGGAGCATTGTTTCATAAGTTCATATTTCCCAACATCTAAACAGTGTCTGGCATATATTAGGTACCAAAGGAATTTATTAAATTATTTATGACTTCTTACACACAAACTCACAGACACATATCTTTGATTTATTTCAAAGTCCTGATATTCTAGTTTTTCTGGGGGTTTTGTTTTGCTTTGTTTTTTCATTTGTTTCTATGCTTTGGGGGGGGGGGTTACTTACAACTTGGGAACTGTTATCACCTGTGATGGCCACACAGGAGCCAAAGAGAAATTGAGTTGTTATGACTTTTTTTTTATAATCTATTATTGGTTTCTCCTAGAAAAAAAATGGATAATATGTGGAAGCCATGAAACAATAGGGCTATGCAATCCAGAAAGCTCGAGAACTGCTAGCTCAAATAGTAGACAAGTTGCTAGGCAGATAACTCCAAAATACAGAACATGGTTGCTATCATTAGTGAAATTTTTTACATTGAAATTTATAGCTTAAAAAACTTACATAACAGAGGTCACTGATATTTAAAACCAAAGCGAACCCAATAATTACTAAATCAAATAACTAGTGAATATATTTCTCAGATTACTCATAGGAAGGCTTTTGTGGTAGGCTTTTGGAATGAACAAAAAGCAACACAAAAGAATTTTGGACTTGTAGCACTGTGAGTTATAAGCAGCCCATAGACATGAAATTGATGTGTTCAAACTATCAGCACAAAAGAACTTTGGACTTGTAGCACTATGAGTTATAAGCAGCCCATAGACATGAAACTGATGTGTTCAAACTATCATGATTTTTTACGTTTGTTTTTGTCATCCCAGAACTTCACAGCTCTCGGTCAGCTTTTTCAGACAGAGAGAGAAACAGACATAGAGGGAGAGAGGGGAAAACACCACAGCAGCACCAATGCTTCCCCCAGGGGTATAGGGGCTGGGTTAGAACCTGGGCAAAGCAGTTGTGCTATCTACCTGGGCTGTCCTGCTGGCCTTAAATGCAGAAAATTAATCATGTGACAGAAGGTCTTATGGTAAGAATGACACAGATTAATAAATAAAGGAATAGCACAATGAACTCAAACCATATCTCAAACCTTTAGGAAAATACTTCTTACCCTCACAGTTTAGGACACCCTCTACCTCACTCCAAGTTCTTTCATTAGACCCTGACTTTCAGAAGACTAATTAACCCAGAATGCTATGCAAACTTAGTCTTTGTGCATTGACTAGCTAACGTGAGCATTCTTGGTTGTTGATGATTACAGAGAGGCATTTTAAGCTCCATCCTTTCTGAAGGCCCACAAAGTCTCTCAATTTGTGCCCAGCTTTCTCACCCCTCTGGGATATGCCAACTTTACTCCAAGGTCTTCTCAACACTCCCTTCCAGTGAAGTCACCCAGATGCTGCCTCTTCCTGTGACCCTGGGGCATAACTGCCCACCCCCACAGTCTGTCAACTCAGACATTTCCACACTGTGTCCGGGACTCTCTCACAACCAGACGCATCAGCTTCCTCTGGCACCCTCTACTCACTCAGTCACCATTCCTTTGTTATGTTTCTTTCTTTATCCTCATGGGGCAACCCCCCCACCCCATGACAGTTATTGCTGTTCCCACAGGGAATCATTATTTGTTTTCCAAAAAGGATATTCTCTCCTCTTTGACCTTCTCCCTAGCACTCCCTCTACAACATAGTGTAGAGATTTTCAAAGTCTTAGGCCCCCTGCCCCTTAGTCAAGATCAGAAACTCTCTGTACTATGTGTGATTTTGAACAAACTGCCTACATGATCTCACACAGGTAACTTTAAGAGCTAGTGCATGCATCTACCACAAAGGAGTTTCTTTATAAATTTCCTTTATAAAAGAAGTCCTGCATTCCCCGTGGGCCACACTAAGGGTGGCGATCTATGGTCAGGACCTCTTGGAGGTCAGACTATTTCCAACTTCTAAAATTTCAGCATCTTAGAAAACAAAGAAATGCCCAATAGCATGTCAAATGTGATATATTCCGAATGTTCACACTCAAAAACATGAATAGTACAACACATCAATAATTGTGTTGTTTATAGGTTTATTAGGTTTATAAAAGTATATAATTTAGAGTTCCCAAAACAGCTAATGTGATCTGCTCTCAGAATATAAGTTATTGTCAAATTTAGGTATGATGACCCCCACCTCACCTCTGCCCCATGTTGGTCAGTGGATGTCTACAGCTCTATGCTTAACCTCATTTGGAAATATCAAAAGTCTACTTTGGGATCTATTCTTAAAAGTGAGGCCTCAGCACTCTAAATGGGGGAGGCAGGCAGAAGTGAAGGATGCTAGGGACCCACTGTCCACCAGTCGAGGAAGATGGCAAGTGGGTGGCTGTCACCTAAAAAGGGAACCTGTACACTTGTGACAACAACAGTCTTGTAAACCAACGTCTCCCAAATAGAGTGATATGAAATAAATCAAATTAAGATGCAAGGTGGCCTTCCAGACACCCAAAGTGACTGGCACTGTATATGATCACACTTCTCAAGGGGTAAGAAGTCTATACCCTAAACAGAGTCCCCATGTGATTGAATGAATGAAATAAAGACAACGTTCCTAGGGCCAGCAAACTAGCTCACATGGCTTGTGTGAGCTACCCTCCTCGGCACCATTCGTGACCCAGGTTTGAGCCCCCCCCCCCCACATTGAAAGAAGCATTGGTGCTTTGATGTCTTTCTTTCCCTTCTTTTTCTCTTTCTCTTTCTTTCCCTTTTTCTCCCTCTTCCTCTTCCTTTCTCCTGCTTCTTTGTCTTTATTTCTAAAAGGAAGGCCTGTGGGCACTGGGAGGTGGGCACTCACTATGGGTGCTCTTCTGTCAGAGGCAGACCCCGCTGATGCAGATTAGGGAAAGAAAACTGCACCGCAGCCAGACCCTTCAGAGCACACTGTGGCCCATCAGTCTGTGTGCTTGTGCTTGACACTACTCTGTTACCTCCATGCTCTACCCCGTTCCAGCCCTACAGTCAAGTTGCTTTCTTTCTTTCTTTTTTTTTTTTTAGATATAGACAAAGAGGCAGAGAGAATGAAAGAGAATACAGCACTGAAGCTTCCTTCAATATGTCAGGGTCTGGGCTCAAACCTGGGTCATGTCAGCAAAGCAGCACCCTATGTAAGTGAGCTGTTTCGCCAGCCAATACAGTCTTCATTTAAACTCGCAGTCTGGTCTCCACTGTGTTGCCAGGAAATGAAGGCAATATATGATGACTGTTCAGGTCAGGGTGACCTGAGGGGCAGCTGTTCCCCTCATGGTGACAAGCAGTGAAAGATTCCCCTTGAGGACACGGACAAGAGGGTGATGAATCCTCGCTCACAGTGGCCACAGACACCCTAGAAGACTGGAGTTTAGTTTTATGAAGGAGTAGGTAGGGTTCATTCCAGTTAAACTAATTTTTTTTCCCATGATCATCTTGTTTTCATCATGAGAATCTGAAGAATTACAATCAGCAACACCCAAAGAGTTCTGCATGGAAAAGTGAGCTTAGTCTTTTCCCTTGGCCTCATTCCCACATCACCCTGAAATCCCAAGGATGAAATTAACAATAATTTCCAGACACTTAAGACTTGTTCTGTTGATCCATCTTTACTGCCCCCCCCCCAGGGAAGAATAAAAATTCTTTCTATACCTGAAGGCTTCCTGCTTTCCTGCCATCACACCAAAGCAAAGCCATGTCACCTTGACAACTTGTGCCCAGGGTGAGAGGAGTAGGCCCCTGAGGCCAATGAGCCCCGTTGCCTGTTTCTGATGAGAGAGGTCTCCAAACCTACCCCTTCTTCCTCCAAAATAGATGTTGGTTCTGCTGTTACATTTTATCCATAACTATATGGATTTATTTAGCTACAATGTTATCATCTCCATTAAACCACAAGTAAGAGACAATTCTCTGCTTTTATTTATAACCTGGAGGGATTATTTTTGAGTTAAGGCTTCAAGAATTCAGATCTATCAGGAAAGAACAGCTTGTGTAATGAACTTCCTGTTTTCATCATATTTGAACACCAGGCCTCCTTGTTGCCTGTTATTATTACCCATTTAATATGAACTGCCTGGGGTTTATTTTTAGCTGTGTTGACTCTATTGTAAGGACTGCATAACTGCTTTCAAAATGGGAAAATGTAATTACGGGATCTAACACTAAGTTGAGGATATTCTTAGGTCCTTTCACAAGGCGATGGCTTAAAAAATTGAAAATAGATCATTTTTAAATGGCGAAAGAAAACAGCTATTTGATTCAAATGCCCATGGATCCTTTTACAAACTATACACTTCCCTCACAGAATCAAGACTCGTTTTGTGTGTGTGTGTGTGTGTGTGTGTGTGTGTGTGTGTGTGTAAGTGACCTGATTGTGTGACTTTATTACTATGTTCAGAGTAGGGGAAGGAGGGTGAGGAAGAGAACTGGTAGGGAATAGAGGCAGGAAGGGTGGTGTAAGCACCATTTTCCAAAAGAGCGAAAGATCAGAATCCTGCTGAATGTACCAAAAACACTCAACAAGAGACAGCAGTGTGGAGAGTGGGGGGTCAGAGAGCACACCCTGGGTCAGCCTAGAGAGTGCACAGTGTGCCTACTGCATTGCTTCCTGCATGGGACCAGCCCTTCACATTTCTGAGTCAGTGACTCACTAAGACCTCTGCCCTGTTGCCCACATCCTCCACTGCTCCAGATTCCTGCCTACACCAATATTCCTTCCTTCAACAAAGATATCGTACATTCCTGATCTGCCTGACTCTGGAAAGCAAGTAAAAAATAAGACGTCATTTTTGCTCTCTATGTAACTATTGCACTTGTTAAAGAAAAGTTTAAGGAATTCTAGAAGCATACAAAGAACATCTATCCCAACATGGATAAACAAGAGGACATCTTGGAGGAGGTGGAGATGGAGAAGGAGAAGGAGGAGGATGACAATGATGATGAGGACAAGGAGGAGGAGGAAGGGAAAAGAAGAGGAGGAAGAGGTGGCACACCTGATTAAGCGCTGGCATTACAGTGCACAAGGACAGGTTCAAGCTCCTGATCTCCACTTGCAGGGGAAGGCTTCATGAGCAGTGAAGAAGGGTTGCAGGTGTCTCTCTGTCTCTCTCTCTCTCTCCCTATCTCACTGTTGGTCTGCTTCTAATTCTGCTTCTAAGACCCCTTCTGTCTTGATCATCATGTCAGGTTCACTTGCAGTGCTTAACGCTGTGGTCTATTTACATAATCATTGTTTTGTTTGAGACCCGCACTGGTTTAATCCCCATTGGTTTAATTCCCACTGGTTCATTCGTTTTTTTTCCTTCTCCCCACCCCCTACCCTACGTACTTCCTCTTCCTGACACTTATATAAAGGACAGGATTTTCTAATGAATGGAGATTAGATTGATTGTACTGCATCCCTGCTCATCAATAAAGATTGAACTCGTTCCCAGCTCAGCCATGAGTTCCTGGTTGTCTGTCTCCTGCCTGCAAAGCTAGCCCGGCATCTCCCCTCTCAATTTCTCTCTGTTTCTATCCAATAATAAATCAATAAAAATTAAAATTATCTTTTAAACAGAAGAGGAGGAGGAAGCTGAAGGAGGAAGAGGAGTTTGAGGAGAAGGAGGTCAGGACAAAAGGCTAAGACATCTTAAGACAAGTCCTGAAGTACATTCTGGGCTCTTCTGGCAAGAAAGGCACTGTAAGCTGAAGAAAGATCTAAGTGAGGGACTCAGATGTGGAAAAGACTGTAAATTTTATGCAGTCTCATTCAAATGAAGAACGAAAGGGGAGGGAGTTGGGTGGTAGCACAAGAGGTAAAGTGCACGTGGCACGGAGCCCAAGGACCAGTGTAAGGGTCCTGGTTGGAGCCCCCAACTCCCCACCTGCAGGGGAGTCACTTCACAGGTGGTGAAGCAGGTCTGCAGGTGTCTCTTTTTCTCTCCCTCTCTCTTCCCTTCCTTTCTCCATTTCTCTCTGTCCTATCCAACAATGATAACATCAATAAAAACAATACTGATAATTAGAACAACAATAAAAAATAACAAGGGCAACAAAAGGGAAAATAAATAAATAAATATTTTTAAAAATTAATTAAAAAAAGAATGCAAGGGGAAATAAACAGAAAAACGGGGGCATGGTAGTAGTGCAGCTGGTTAAATGCAAATGTTACAGTACACAAGGACACAGGTTCGAGCCCTTGGTCCCCACCTACAGGAGGAAAACTTTGCAAGTGGTGAAGCAGGTCTGAAGGTGTTTCTCTGTCTCTCTTCTGTTCTGTCCCCCCTTCCCTCCCAATTTCTAATGGTCTCTATCTAATAAATATATAAAAGTCAAAAAATTTAAAAAATAAACAAACAAAAAGAACAACTGCGGTGTTAATTGGGGACTCTGTAAATCCCTTTTTTATTTTTGAATCTTTATTAAATGTTCACTACTCTGAACAAACTTTTTCAGATAATTAGACAGAGAGAGAAAGTGAGGGGAAGATATAGTAAACATGATATTCCTGTACTGCTAACTAGTCAGCATGTTTTATAGAAAAATACTAGAAGGGCTTAGCCTACCTTGGGGAAAGGGCTCAATGCAGGGCGAGGGTGGGGAGTAATGGATTCTTATTATGGGCACCGAGCTGCAGTGATAGCCCTGGAGGAATAAAAAACAAAAGAGAGAAACACGTTAAAAGTTCAAATGCAAAATACAGCATCCCTTTATGATCAAAACACTACAAAAAATGGGAATAGATAGAAAATTCCTCAAAATAGTGGAGTCTATATATAGCAAACCTACAACCAACATCATATTCAATGGTGAAAAACTGGAAGCATTTCCCCTCAGATCAGGTACTAGACAGGGCTGCCCACTATCACCATTACTATTCAACATAGTGTTGGAAGTTCTTGCCACAGCAATCAGGCAGGAGCAAAGAATTAAAGGGATACAGATTGGAAGAAAAAAAGTCAAACTCTCCCTATTTGCAGATGACATGATAGTATACATAGAAAAATCTAAGGAATCCAGCAAGAAGCTTTTGGAAATCATCAGGCAATACAGTAAGGTGTCAGGCTACAAAACTAACATTCAAAAGACAGTGGCATTCCTCTATGCAAGCACTAAGAAGAAGTGGAAATCCAGAAAGCAATTCCTTTTATTATAGCAACCAAGACAATAAAATATCTGGGAATACACTTAACCAAAAAAGTGAAGGACTTGTATATGAAAATTATGAGTCACTACTCAAGGGAATTGAAAAAGAAACAAAGAATTGGAAAGATATTCCATGTTCATGGGTTGGAAGAATTAACATCATCAAAATGAATATATTACACAGAGCCATCTACAAATTTAATGCTATCCCCATCAAGATCCCAAACACATTTTTTAGGAGAATAGAACAAATGCTACAAATGTTTATCTGGAACCAGAAAAGAGTTGCCAAAACAATCTTGAGAAGAAAGAACAGAACTAGAGGCATCACACTCCCAGACCTCAAGTTGTATTATATGGCCATTGTCATCAAAACTGCTTGGTACTGGAACATGAATAGACACACTGACCAGTGGAATAGGACAGAGAGCCTGGAAGTAAGCCCCCCACACCTATGGACATCTGATCTTTGACAAAGATTAAATGGGGTAAGGGGAGTCACTTCCACAGATGGTGTTGGAAAAAATGGGTTGAAACATGCAGAAGAATGAAACTGAACCACTATATTTCACCAAATACAAAAGTAAATTCCAAGTGGATCAAGGACTTGGATGTTAGACCACAAACTATCAGATACTTAGAGGAAAATATTGGCAGAACTCTTTTCTGCATAAATTTTAAAGACATCTTCAATGAAAAGAATCCAGTTACAAAGAAGACTAAGGCAAGTATAAACCTATGGGACTACATCAAATTAAAAAGCTTCTGCACAACAAAAGAAACCACTACCCAAACCAAGAAACCCCCTCACAGAATGGGAGAAGATCTTTACATGCCATACATCAGACAAGAGGCTAATAACCAAAATACATAAAGAGCTTGACAAACTCAACAATACAACAAATAACCCCATCCAATAATGGAGAGAGGACATGGACAGAATATTTCACCACAGAAGAGATCCAAAAGGCTGAGAAACATATGAAAAAATGCTCCAAGTCTTTGATTGTCAGAGAAATGCAAATAAAGACAACAATGAGATACCACTTCACTCCTGTGAGAATGTCATACATCAGAAAAGGTAACAGCAGCAAATGCTGGAGAGGGTGTGGGGTCAAAGGAACCCTCCTGCACTGCTGGTGGGGATGTCAGTTGGTCCAACCTCAACCTCTGTGGAGAACAGTCTGGACAACAATCAGAAGGCTAGAAATGGACCTACCCTATGACCCTGCAATTCCTCTCCTGGGGATGTATCCTAAGGAACCCAACACACCCATCTAAAAAGATCTGTGTACACATATGTTCTTGGCAGCACAATTTGTAATAGCCAAAACCTGGAAGCAACCCAGGTGTCCAACAACAGATGAGTGGCTGAGCAAGTTGTGGTATATATACACAATGGAATACTTACTCAGCTATAAAAAAAAATGGTGACTTCACCATTTTTAGCCAATCTTAGATGGACCTTGAAAAATTCATGTTAAGTGGAATAAATCAGAAACAGAAGGATGAATATGGGATGATCTCACTCTCAGGCAGAAGTTGAAAAACAAGATCAGAAGAGAAAACACAAGTAGAACCTGAACTAGAATTGGTGTATTGCACCAAATAAAAGACTATGGGGTGGGTAGGTGGGGAGAATACAGATCCAAGAAGAATGACAGAGGATGTAGTGGGGGTTGTATTATTATATGGAAAACTGCATGTACAAACTATTGTATTTACTGTTGAATGTAAAACATTTAATTCCCCAATAAAGAAATAAAAAAAATAAAAAACAAGTTCAAATGATGGGGCTGAGTGGTGGTGCACTTGGTTGAGCGCACATGTTACAGTGCACAAGGACCCAGGTTCAAGCCCCTGGCCCCCATCTGCAGGGGGAAAGCTTCACAAGTGGTGAAGCAGTGTTGTAGGTGTCTCTCTGTCTCTCTCCCTATCACCTCCTTCCTTCTTAATTTCTGACTGTCTCTATCCATCAAATAAATAAAGATAATTTAAAAAAAAAATTCAAATGATGCCTGCCTGGGAAGCCTTTTTAACTTCCTTAAGAAGCTAGCTGTGTGTTCTCTAATTTCATGAGACATTTCCTCTCAATTCACAATGCTTAGCACAGTGTACTAGAATGCTGGACCAATTCTCCTAGTCAGCTGTACTCTCTGCATGACCATAACCCTTCACTAAACTCCGTTCTGTTTAGTCCAGAGTATGCATTCAATAAACGTCGGATGGATGGATGGATGGATGGATGGATGGATGGATGGATGGATGGATGCAATGGATGGACTGATGGATGGATGGATGAAAGATGAAAGGAGACTGGTTATTAGACTTCTCCTTTTTAAAAAAAAATTTTAATATTTATTTATTTCCCTTTTGTTGCCCTTATTTTTAATTGTTGTAGTTATTATTGTTGTTGTTACTGATGTCGTCATTGTTGGATAGAACAGAGAGAAATCAAGAGAGGAGAGGAAGACAGAGGCGGGAGAGAAAGACAGACACCTGCAGACCTGCTTCACTATTTGTGAAGCGACTCCCCTGCAGGTGGGGAGCTGGAGGCTCGAACCAGGATCCTTAAGCCAGTTCTTGCACTTTGCACAACATGCACTTAACCCGTTGCGCCCAACCCCCTAGTTATTAGTCTTCTAACAGTACATTCTACAACAAGGAATCAGTTGATGCCCCCCACTACTAGTTTTCTGTAAGGTCTATAGAAATAATAAGCATGGATTAATAGTATTCTATTCATGTTGGAATACTTTTCTGAAAGTAGAACTAAGATGTTGTTTCATTCCACAAAACTCATTAATATACAAGCCAGGTATTAGATTATCTAATATGTATTCTAAATAGTCCAAGCCCACAGAATGTGAGATTTCAGGTAGACTGCATATACAAGCAAAATCTGTCTTAGGTGATCCTCAGAAATGTGATGTTGGAAGTCTCTTCCTTAAATGATGTTGGCCGGCTCCACACTCCCAGGAATTCAAGTGGAACCTGGCCCTGTCAGTTCAGCCACAACAAGGACTCAGCCTGGATGTGTTTCTCTTCCCAGAAGTGCTGGCATTCTGGATAAGAATGATTTGGAAACAAAACCATCCAACCAACAAGCATTTTCTGAGAACCTCTTAGAGACAAAGTTGGGTGCCAAGTATTTCAGGGAATATAAAGAGAATAAAGTGAGGGCCAGTCCTTGAGAAGGTTACAGTATAATCGAGGAAAAATTCAAAAACCTATGAAAACTTTTGTATAAAGTACAGGCAGGAATGCTCAAGGCAGTGTATGGAGTGCATGTGGTCCCTAGGAAAAAAAAATATTCAAAAACACAAGTAAATTAGCCAAAGTGGCCAAAAAAATCTAGCCTTCCCTTTCAGTTCCATCTGATAATCACAACACTAAGGAGCCTACTGCTTCAGAGGAGGATCTGTCCTTCTGTAGAAGAACACAAAAACTATTGGGGGGTCGAGCAGAAGTGCAGCAAGTTAAATGTACATGCTGCAAAGCACAAGGATCTGGGTTCAAACCCCCAGTTCCCCACCTGCAGGGGGGTCACTTCACAAGCTGTGAAGCAGGTCTGCAGGTGTCTATCTTTCTCTCCACCTCTCTGTCTTCCCCTCCTCTCTCCATTTCTCTCTGTCCTATCCGGCAACAATGACATCAATAGCAACAATAATAATAATAACCACAGCAATGATAAAAACAACAAGGGCAACAAAAAGGAAAAGAAAAACTTCTATTCATATTAAAGTGTGTGTGTGTGTGTGTGTGTGTGTGTGTGTGTGTGTGTGTGTGTGTGTGTAAAAGACAAAACTGTTACACTAACCAGAAGTTCAGTTTTTGTATCTTCTTTCCATCCCAGAAAAATACTGCTAAGAGAATTTGGACTTAAGTTGGTGTGTTGCATCAAAGTAAATGACTAAGGGGGGGGGGGGGGCAGGGAGGTTCACATCCTGGAACATGATGGCAGAGGAGGACCTAGTGGGAGTTGAATTTTTATGTGGAAAACTGGGAAATGTTATGCATGTATACACTATTGTATTTTACTGTTGACTGTAAACCATTAATCCTCCAATAAAGAAATTTTTAAAAAATAAAGACTGCTAAGAATTTGTTTGCTATCCCTTTCAAAAGAAGCCTTCCCAGTGTGAAAAGAGCTAACACCCACACAAGGAGTTCTCTTCTTCATGCTATGTGTTCCCATTTCCTTCAACTGCTGCTGCTTCTTCTCTCTCTCTCTATCTATCTATCTATCTCTATCTCTCTCACTCCCTCCCTCCAGGGTTATCACTGGGGCTCAGTGCCTGCACTACGAATCCACTGCTCCTGGATTTTATTTTATTTTCTGTTTTGTTGCCATCATTGTTGTTATTGCTGTCATTGTTGTTGGAAAAGACAGAAAGAAGCTGAGAGAAGAGGGGAAGACAGAGAAGGGGAGAGAAAGATAAACACATGCAGACCTGCTTCACCACTTCTGAAGTGACCCACCTGCAAGTGGGGAATTGGAGGCTTGAACTGGGATCCTTATGCCTGTCTTTACACTTCAAGCCATTTTTTAATTATTTTTTTAATACCTCTATGAATATACTACTCCTGGAAGCCATTTTTTCCTTTTTATTGTTTTACTTATTCAACAGGACAGAGAGAAAAAGACAGAGAAAGGTAGAAAAAGAGACACCTGCAGACTTGCTTCACCACTTGGAAGCAACCCCCTCTGCAGATGGGGGTGGGGGGCTCAAACTCAACTGCCGCTTCTCAAATATGGTTTTTGGACTTTGGCATGTCAATGTCAGCCACCCTTTTTAAAATTTCTAGTGTGTCTCTGATGAGGTACCACAGACATATTAGTATTTAACGGCAATATTAATGTCATATTGTTATAAGTATATATATATATATACATATAATCTAATATGGCAAGTATCATATAATAACTACACAATATAGCTCTATGTAACATTTCTATTAAAGCCATATAAATTGTGAGTGAATTTATTATTAAACTACCTACTGGCTTGTACCACATGGACATGTCAATCTATCCAGACTGCTGATCTTCCTCACCAAGTGTGTGGCAGTTCTGTCCTTTGCCTTCCTGAACACACTTAGAACAAAAACTTGTCTTCTTCCTGTAACTCTGTTTCTAGCATTCAGCAATATTTGTGTCTCTACCTTCAAAATCTACCCAGAATCAGACCATTTCTTCCATGTCCGCCACTCCAACCCAAGTACAAATCATGAGAGTCTCCTAGCTAGGTTTCCGACTTCCATTCTTTCCCACACTTCGCTGATATAGTCTACTCTCCACAAAGCAGCCAGATGGTGCTTTTAATGATGGCTCTTTTGGTTACTACCAAGCCACCTCATCATCTGTGACACTAGTCAAGGAATCCTGGGATTCCCACATAGATATGATGGGCCTACACCTCTGACAGATCCCTCTCTCCACTTTCACTAGCCATCTCCATCAAGAACAACATAGTAGACCCCCTTGTACAGGACCTTGACCTGAATGTGGAACAACAGTGGTAGAAACTGCCCCACTCTCCAAAGGGGAGCTGGGTCAACACACTCTTCCACTCAAGGAAGACGGGTCCTGAAATGAGGGCAGCCTAGAATGTTCCTAGCTGTCACCATGGAATTCAAGCTCAGGCTGAAAGGGATGCAGAAGTTACACAGGCTCCTGTGCTAAATATGAATAGACATGGGCTCTAGGTCAGATTGATGGAATTTTCACTTAATGGTATTTATATACCTTTACCCTATTTGGGAGCTTCTGTCTGCCCTGATCCAGCTTACTAGTGTTATTCTCAACTCTGACACTATCTTCCCAGACAATACTTTCAGCCCACCTGCATGTTAGCTATTGGGCTCAGGGAAATTAGTAAAATCCTGGGGCCCTGAGAATATACCTAAAGTGGGCTTTCTAGCTTCTTCCAATATGAAGACCCCAAATCTCATCTGCTCTAATCTTACCTTTAGTTTCCTGATTATTAAACACATTGTTCTGCTTTACATCTTACTGCTTTTTCAGCCACCTAGTTGCAGATGCTCCCATGACACCAACCTGACTTCCCTAGACAGACAACTTCACCAATGTGTCCTGGAACCCCACCTGCCCAGAGCCCTGCCCCATTAGGGAACGATGTAAATAGGCTGGGAGTATGGATTGACCTGTCAATGCTCATATCCAGTGGAGAAGCAGTTACAGAAGCCAGACCTCCCACCTTCTGCTCCCCCTAAAGATCTTTGGTCCCTACTCCCAGAGGGATAAAGAATAGGGACGCTTTTTTATTAGTGATTTAATAATACTAAAAATGAGTGTGGGGCAAAAGGGTACAATTCCCCACAATTCCCACCACCAGATTTCTGTATCCCATCCCCTCCATCGGAAGCTTCCCTAGTCTTTATCCATCTGAGAGTATGAGCCAAAGATCTTTATGGGGCATATAAGGGGAGATGGGGTTCCAGGGTACCTTGGTGAGGTCATCAGCCCAAGGAAATCAGGTTGGCATCATGGTAGCATCTGCAACTTGGTGGCTGAAAAGCATTAAGATATAAAGCAGAACAAACTGTTTAACAATCAGAAAGCTAAAGGCAAGGATAGAGCAGGTGAGATTTGGGGTCTCCATGTTGTAAGAGGTTAAGAAGTCTACTTTAGGTATGTTCCAAGGGGCCCAGGACTTTACCAATTTTTGCCTGAGCCCAATAGCTGACATGCAGGTGGGCTGAAAGTATTGTCTGGGAAGATGGTGTCAGAGTTAAGGATAGGACAAGAAAATTGAATGAGGGCAGAGAGTATCTCCCAAATATGGGACAAGTGTATAAATACTGTTAACTGTAAACCCCATAGATCTGACCTAGGACCCATGTCTGTTCGTATTTAGCATAAGAGCCTGTGTAACCCCTGCATCCCTGTTGGTCTGAGTTCATATTCCATGGTCGTAGCTAGGAACATTCTAGGCTACACTCACTTAGGATAGGGAAACTTCTTTTTTTTTCCCCTTTATTGGGGAATTAATATTTTACAGTCTACAGTAAATACAATAGTTTGTACATGCATAACATTTCCCAGTTTTCCATGTAACAATACAACCCCCACTAGGTCCTCTGTCATCCTTTTTGGACCTGTATTCTCCCCACCACCAACCCCAGAGTCTTTTACTTTGGTGCAGTACGCCAACTCCAGTTCTGGTTCTACTTGTGTTTTCCCTTCTGATTTTGTTTTTCAACTTCTGCCTGAGAGTGAGATCATCCCATATTCATCCTTCTGTTTCTGACTTGTTTCACTTAACATGAATTTTTCAAGGTCCATCCAAGATGGGCTTAAACCGGTGAAGTCACCATTTTTTACAGCTGAGTAGTATTCCATTGTGTATCTAGACCACAACTTGCTCAGCCACTCATCTGTTGTTGGACACCTGGGTTGCTTCCAGGTTTGGGCTATTACAAATTGTGCTGCTAAGTATATATGTGTACACAGATCTTTTTGGATGGGTGCTGGCTAGCATCATGGGAGGGAGAGATAACCCAGGAACCAAGTTCAAGGCGGTAGCAATACAAATTTTTATTTATGTGGGGCCCCAGAGTCAGGCGTGTAGGCACCTGGTTAAAACCACGTAGAGCCAAAAACCGCAATGGCCGGTGTCTGCCTTCCCCTGCAAGCCCCCTTTGCCCCCTTCCCCAGAGACTGAGAAGAGTCAAGCCTGCCCCGGAAGTGGCTTCACAATCCATACATAGTTAGGAGAGGGACTGAGAAAAATGGGAGGAGCTGGAAAGGTAGAACCTCCCTAGTGACCACTGCTAGGGATTCAACTGGTAGGAATTAGCAATACCGTGTGGAGACTTAGGAAGGAGACCTTCAGTCATTTGTAAGACAAGGCAGTACATTGATATGTAAATAATAAAGGGACAGGCCATTAGTAGCATGGAATGTAGGATGCTTTGGGGGGCAGGGAGAGGATGGATGTCCCCCCAAGTCAAACCCTGCCAAGCTCAACCACATACAATTTCCCAATAGATGGGTGTGTTGGGTTCCTTAGGATATATCCCCAGGAAAGGAATTGCAGGGTCATAGAGTAGGTCCATTTCTAGCCTTCTGAGAGTTCTTCAGACTGTTCTCCACAGAAGTTGAGGTTGGACCAGCTGACATTCCCACCAGCAGTGCAGGAGGGTTCCTTTGACCCCACACCCTCTCCAGCATTTGCTGCTGTTACCTTTTCTGATGTATGACATTCTCACAGGAGTGAAGTGGTATCTCATTGTTGTCTTTATTTGCATTTCTCTGACAATCAAAGACTTGGAGCATTTTTCCATGTATTTCTCGGCCTTTTGGATCTCTTCTGTGGTGAAATATTCTGTCCATGTCCTCTCTCCATTATTGGATGGGGTTATTTGTTGTATTGTTGTTGACTTTGTCAAGCTCTTTATATATTTTGGTTATTAGCCTCTTGTCTGATGTATGGCATGTAAAGATCTTCTCCCATTCTGTGAGGGGGTCTCTTGGTTTGGGTAGTGGTTTCTTTTGTTGTGCAGAAGCTTTTTAATTTGATGAAGTCCCATAGGTTTATACTTGCCTTAGTCTTCTTTGTAACTGGATCCTTTTCATTGAAGATGTCTTTAAAATTTATGCAGAAAAGAGTTCTGCCAATATTTTCCTCTAAGTATCTGATAGTTTGTGGTCTAACATCCAAGTCCTTGATCCACTTGGAATTTACTTTTGTATTTGGTGAAATATAGTGGTTCAGTTTCATTCTTCTGCATGTTTCAACCCATTTTTTTCCAACACCATCTGTGGAAGAGACTCCCCTTACCCCATTTAATAGTCTGGGCACCTTTGTCAAAGATCAGATGTCCATAGGTGTGGGGGGCTTACTTCCAGGCTCTCAGTCCTACTCCACTGGTCAGTGTGTCTATTCATGTTCCAGTACCAAGCAGTTTTGATGACAATGGTTATAGTACAACTTGAGATCTGGGAATGTGACCCCTCCAGTTCTGTTCTTTCTTCTCAAGATTGCTTTGACAACTCTTTTCTGGTTCCAGATAAACATTTGTAGCATTTGTTCTATTCTCCTAAAAAATGTGTTTGGGATCTTGATGGGGATAGCATTAAATTTGTAGATGGCTCTGTGTAGTATATTCATTTTGATGATGTTAATTCATCCAACCCATGAACATGGAATATCTTTCCACTTTTTTTGTGTCTTTTTCAATTTTTTATTTCTTTTTATGTCTTAGTATAAATATGAAATGTTTAGAAACTATGTGAGTAAAGGTGGTTCAACTATGACAGTACAGATATAAATTCGCATTTGAAATGATATGTCTTAGTTACAAAAGTTTTTCTCCTCCTGTGTGTTATAAACTACATGTTTTATGTGTGTGTTTCAAGTTTGGTTAACATTAACTTATTGGTTAAATGTGTAACTTTGAAGCTACATTCTTACCAGAAAAGATAAAATTAATTCACTAAAGTAACTGAGTATTTAAGGTAAAAGTCTAAATATTCAATGTGACAATTCATCATCTCCAAAGTTAAAATACAAATTTTCTATACAGGACATTTTTGGCGGGCCCCCAAAAATGCCCTGTAAACTAATCTTGCGGAAATTAATCCACAACAAATCTGGCATCAATCTAACATTGTAAATGTTCAAAAAAAAAAAAAAAACATTGTCACTAATATGTAAGTTTGTTTAAAAGCCCAATGTAAAAAATAGTTAAAAATCAATATATATTTTACCTAAATTTGGTCTGAAAATTCTGCTGTAGACTGGGAGTATGGACCAACCAGTCAACGCCCATGTTCAGTGGGGAAGCAATTACAGAAGCCAGACCTTCCACCTTCTGCAACCCACAGTGACCCTGGGTCCATGCTCCCAGAGGGATAGAGAATGGGAAAGCTATCAGGGGAGGGGGTGGGATATGGAGAATGGGTGGTGGGAATTGTGTGGAATTGTACCCCTCCTACCCTATGGTTTTGTTAATTAATACTTTCTTAAATAAAAGAAAAAAAAAAAAGAAAGTTCTGCTGTACAGAGACTGCTGCATGAGGTCACATAAGATGACCTTTAAAATTATAAGATACCTAAACCAGTTATAATCATGGCATTATCAATTATAGTAAAATTCTAATTTGTTACAAGTTTTTTCTTCATAAGTAATTGACTACAGCTATGTCGAGCCTTCACATGACGAAGCATCTGCTCATATGGAATCCCCAGAAATCCACCTTGGACCCCTGTCTTCTGACATTGCCCACAAATACAGATACCCCCCCCCCCCGAAACCCATGATGTGACCTGACATGATCTGGAGAACCTGATTCAGGGACTCCAAAGGACAAGACTTTCCTACCGCCTTTCTCTCACTCATCGCTGTTTGATTCTATCAGACTTGCTGGTGCACCTTTGGACACTCCCTTTACACTGCTGGACTTCTCGAGGACTGACTGTAGCAGTCCATGGACCTTTCCGCCAGCTGTCTCGGGACTTTGCAACACCAGATCACCCCTCTCGCCCCTCAGGCTTATCAGGCCCCCACTCCTCCACCCATCAGGCAGCCCTCCTCTCTGCCTACCAGGCCTCTCTTCAGTCTCACTCTGTCCCTTGCTACTCTTACTTATCCCTCTCTGTCTCGTGCTAGTTCTTTTTGAAGCCGCTTACAAGCTATCATTCAGGTTTCTTCCCAACAGGTTTCTGTTCACCCCTACACTGCTATTCCCCTGACAGAGATGGAGCCTTTTACAGACATTGACCCATTTATATATGGCCATTAAGTAAGAGGGAGATATTGGGAAATTGTGAGGATGTGGTTGAGCTTGGAAGGGTTTGAGCCTGAGGGGTGTGTCAATCCTGTTAGTCTCTCTCTCTACCGAGAGGTTGAGCAAGGAGGGACAGTAGAACCCCAAAGGTGTGCCTCCTCCTATCAGTCTTCCTGCTTCACAAAGTGCCCTGCACACCTGATACTATGGCCATTAGTTAAAAAGAAAGGGGGAGATGTTGGGCAGTACACCAGCTTCCCCCTGCTTATCCTTGCAGTCTATTTACATAACCAGTTACCTAGGAACCGCCCTGCCTGCAGGGCGTTGGTTTAATTCCCACTAGTTCACGATGTCTTTTTGCTCCGCCCCCTCTCATAGTCACCCTGATTTCTACCAGTCTCTTTTTACTCCACCCTCTCTACGTCACATCCTGTTTCCACCCTACTTGGCGAGTATATATACAGCTGCTCTTCTGTTTTAACACACTTGGGATTGCCTTCCAGCTCCGGGAGTTCCAGAGTCTATCTCCTGCGATGCTAGCTCAGCACAAGTTCCTGATCCCTCTCCCACACAGCAGCCGAGGTTGACTCCAGTTGAGTTCTCTCCAACCTAGAGAACACTTGCTCGGGAAGAAGCACCCTCAGGCTATCCCAGCACCCTTACCCCATTTAATAGTCTGGGCTTTGTCAAAGATCAGATGTCCATAGGTGTGGGGGGCTTACTTCCAGGCTCTCAGTCCTATTCCACTGGTCAGTGTGTCTATTCATGTTCCAGTACCAAGCAGTTTTGATGACAATGGCCCTATAGTACAACTTGAGATCTGAGAATGTGATCCCTCCAGTTCTGTTCTTTCTTCTCAAGACTGCTTTGACAACTCTTTTCTGGTTCCAGATAAACATCTGTAGCATTTGTTCTATTCTCCTAAAAAATGTGTTTGGGATCTTGATGGGGATAGCATTAAATTTGTAGATGGCTCTGGGTAATATATTCATTTTGATGATGTTAATTCATCCAACCCATGAACATGGAATATCTTTCCACTTTTTTGTGTGTCTTTTCAGTTTCCTTGAGTAGTGACTCACAATTTTCATATACAAATCTTTCACTTCTTTGGTTAGGTATATTCCCAGATATTTTATTGTTTTGGTTGCTATAGTAAAAGGAATTGCTTTCTGGATTTCAACTTCTTCTAACTTAGTGTTTGCATAGAGGAATGCCACTGACTTTTGAATGTTAATTTTGTAACCTGACAGAATAGGGAAACTTCTAATGGAAGGAAAAGGATATGGAACTCTGGTGGTGGGAATTGAATTGTATGGAATTGTACCCCTCTTATCCCACAATCTTGTCAATCAATATTAAATCACCAATAAAATAAATAATAATAAATAAAATATTTTTAAAATATCAGATCATATTACTCCTCTGCTCAAAGTCCCTCCCCATTACATAAGTCCCCAACTTATTTTAATAGACCTTAAAATGATCTATATGATCTGACTCTTCATGTTCTCTATGGCCTCCCACTCATCTCCTCCCCTCCCCCAATCTTGCTACATGTCTCCTTGATTCCCACCACCACCACCACCACTACAAGCATGCACGCACACAAACACACACCACCTTCGGTAGTTTTTGCACAAAATATTCTCTTTGCTTGGAAACTATTCTCAGAAAGACTCACATAACTCTCTGTGTGTGTGTGTGTGTGTGTCTCTCTCTCTCTCTCTTTCCTTCCCTCTCTCTCTCTCCTGAACTCTGCTCAAATGCCACCTGATCACACTCTTTAAAGCAGAAAATTCCACCCCCGCACTCAGTGTGCCCTATCTGTCCCTAACCCGATTGGCTTTTCTCCACAGCACTAAACACCAACTATCACAGCCTGTATTTTTATGAGTTTATTATCAACAGTTTCTACTCACTAGACTATAAAAGCAGAAAGTTCTGTCTGTTCTACTTAGGGGCACTTCTTCAGTACATAAAATGGTTAATGGAACATATTAGACTCACATGTTGGGTGACTGAAAGGGTGAAGGAGCAAGAGGATGAATAGTTTCCCAACTAGACACACTCAAATGAGGTCTACAGAAACAACTCCCCACAAATACCCACACTTTCCCCAAGAAAACGCCATAGTTTGACCTATCATCTTTTACTAATTTCTTCTTAGGATTTAGGCAAAGGCATTAACTTAGTTCAATTATGAACCTTATGTCATAATTTCCTTAAATAATCTCCTTAAATAGAACTGTAGATGTTATAACAAAATGGATCTCTTCAAGGTTTAAAAAAAAAGTCCATGAGAACATTCTCATCTAATTTTGAAATTTAATGAATAGTTATCGTGATGAGTAATTAATTTCTCTATTTATAGAAAGTGAAATGAATTTCTTCCTTTATGGAAATTCAGTGTTTCAGTGACAACAAATTCTTGGAGAACACATTTCTAATGATGTCACTGGAAGCAATGTAACCACCTCATTGATAATAGGCATAGCAACTGAACAAGCACCAAATGGTATATTCCTCACTGCTGCACATGCTGCTGTCTAGTCTTGTCAACTCCTCTGATGGGCAAGAAATAGAGGAGTAGATTTAAAAAAAAAAAAAAAAACATGAGTTTCCTAGTACCTAAGGCACAAAAGATGGGCAAGATGGTTTTAGATGGGCAAAACAGCTCACGTGGATAGGTTACCACTTTGCCATGATGCTAGACCCTGGTTCAAGCCCGGCCCCACCACCCTGAAGGAAGTTTCAGTATTCTGGTCTCTTTCACTCTCTCTCATCTTATCTCTATCTAAGAGAGAGAGAAACATATGGTTTCTAATCTGTGTTACAAGCAAAGAAAAAGTCCATGCCCTAAATTCAGAAAGAATTTAGCACCTTGTTTTTTAGTATTTTATTATTTTATATTTACTTATTTATTTAATTTCATTATTGGAGGATTAATAATTTACAGTTAACAGTGAAATACAATAGTTTGTACATGTGTAACATTTCTCAGTTTTCCATATAAAAATTCAACTCCCACTAGATCCCCCTTCACCATCATGTTACAAGACCTGAACCCTCCTCCCCCTCCGCACACCCCAGAGACTTTTACTTTGGTGCAATAAACCAGACCCTTTCCAAGATCTGCTTTTTGCTTTTCCTTCTGTTCTTATTTTTCTTTCTCTGCGTGCAATAATCCCATATTCTTTCTTCTTTTCTGGTTGACCCCAAAATGATTCCATCAAGATTCATCCAAAATGAGGTGAATTTATCATTTTTTATAGCTGAGTAGTATTCCATTGTGTGTATAGACCACAACTTATTCAGCCACTCTTCTGTTGTTGGACACCTGGGTTGCTGCCAGGTTTTGGCTATAAAAAGTTGTGCTGCTGTGAACATAAGTGTACACAGATCTTTTCAGATGGTTGTGTTTAGTTCCTTAGGATATATACCAGGAGAGGAATTGGAGGGTCATAGGGTAGATCCACTCCTCGCCTTGTGAAAGTTCTCAAGACGTCTCTCCACAGGGGTTGGACCAATTTACATTTTTTTTATTCTCTTTGGATCTTCAATCTCACAGAAGTTCACTTTACTCAGAATGCATGAACTTCTACCAAGAACAGAAGCAATATACCCCAAAGATGTTGCTTCCTGATACTATAAGCCCCATTAAATTAGTGTTTTGAGAAAAGGAACAGTGAGATCCCCATCCCTTAAATTTTGTTTCTTTGATATTAGGTATCTCAGGTCACTCCAGGCATGAAACTCCTGACAAATGTCTGAAGTGTCAGTCATCTACACTACTGACTATCCATAAGCTTTAGACACCAGATGTCGCAGAAAATGAGGCTGCACTTCTGCTGTGAAGATTTTTTAAAAATCTGACATAGATAGTCATCTACACTACTGACTATCCATAAGCTTTAGACACCAGATGTCGCAGAAAATGAGGCTGCACTTCTGCTGTGAAGATTTTTTAAAATCTGACATACGTTTTTTGCACAATGATAACCCACCGAGGTTCCTGCAAGCGGCAGCAATATTTCTGTCAAAATGAAGTTTGAGTTCAGTGATATGCTTAAACGCACACTCTTTTGAGGATCCAGAACTTTTCACTATAGTGCAGAACACAATATGGTCCTGCAAGTTCTCACTGGGCAGATGTGATCAATCAAGTATTGTAATTATTAAGAGAGAAAGTAAGAACAAGAAAGACACCTTGCTAGTAATCCCGGTTGAAGTAATACTGGCATGGCTATCAGATAAAGTTAGCTGTAAATAAAAATCATTATTGTGGGCCTCTCCAGGACCTTTCCCTCACTGTAAAGCAGCAGTGGTAGGGACCAACCCACTCTCTGAAGAGGAGCAAGGTCATCCTACTCTGCCACTCTGATCCTGAGATGAGTGCAGCCTAGAATGTTCCCAGCTGTGACCAGGGACTGCGAGCTCAGACTGACAGGGACGCAGAGGTCACAAAGGCTCCTGTGCTAAATATGAATAGATATGGGCTCTGGGTCAGGTTGATGGGGTACACAGTTAATGACGTGTGTATACTCTCCTCAACTTTTACAGCTCCTCTCTGCCTTAATCCAGCTTTTTAGGCCTATTCTCAACTCTAACACCATTTTCCCAGACAACATTTTTAGTCCACCTGCATGTTAGCTATCAAGATCAAGCAAAAATTACTAAAGTCATGGGACCCTAGGAACATTTATACTTAAAATACATAAGATATATACATAAAATATATTTCCATACTTCTTTTCTCCCTAAAGTGCCTATGCTCACCTGATCTAGTCCTACTTTTTGGTTCCTGATTATTAAACATTTTGTCCTGATTTATATCTTACTGCATTTTAGTCTCAAGTTGCAGATGCTTTCATGACTCCATGCTGACTTCCCTGGGCAGATGACCTTTCCAATGTGTCCTGAAGCCTCACCTCCCCGGAGCTCTGCCCCACTAGGGAAAGCTAGAGATAGGCTGGGAGTTTGAATCGACCTGCCAATATCTCTGTCCAGTGGAGAAGCAATTAAAGAAGCCAGAACTCCCACCTTCTGCAACCCCATAAAGAATGTTGGTCCATCAGGCTGGCAGTATAGATCAGCCTGCCAAGGCCCATGTTCAGTGGGGGAGCAATTACTGAAGCCAGACCTTCCACCTTCTGCACCCCATCATGATCCTGTGTCCATACTCCCAGAGGGATAAAGAATAGGGAAGCTATCAAGAGAGGGGAGTGGATACGGAGTTCTGGGGGGTGGGAATTGTGCGTAACTGTACCCCTCTTATCCTACAGTCTTGTCAGGATTTCCATTTTATAAATAAAAAATTTTTTCAAAAATGTTGGTCCATACTCCCAGATGTGGAGAAATGTTAGGGGAAGATGACCAGAAGGCTCTGAACTTCAACTACATCAGGACCTGAAAAGTGAAGAGGAAAAAAAAGGAAGAGCATTCAGAAGTAGCAACAGGCATAGGCATGACTTAGAAAGAAAGAAAGAGAAGGCAGACCCAGGGCACATTTATCAGTGACTGGCATTATGTTTAGCTGTCAAACTGGGGGAAGGGAGTACTACTAACATCTAATAAGTAGAAGGCAGGGGTGCTGCTAAGACCTTACATAGGCACAGTATAATCCCACCACTACAAAGAATCATTCAGCCCCAGGTGTCAGTAGTGCCAAGAGAAATCTGCTGCACCATGAAGTATGAAGCCACAGGAAATAAACCAAGAAGCTCATAACATCGAATTATAGTAAGCCCTGGAATGTGTGCCAAAGAGCTTGAATTTGTTTGTTTGTCTTATCTGCCTGTTCTACTGTGGATAACCGGGAGCTACTGGAAGGAAATTACCTGATCAAACTTAGATTTGGAACATAACATTGAAGACACAGTGAAGGGTAAATAAGAGGTATTCGTCGTAGATTTAAAAAGCTTTTACGATGGTGTATAAAAGCCCAAAGAGAAATGTGACTAGTGCCTGAAGGTATTCAAGAAGGGAAGAAAGCCAAGACACACTGACAATGTAAAAGCTGCTAAGTGTAGGGGACTTGAATGGTTATAAGAAGGACACAGGAGGATTCCAAAATATCTCTCAGATTCCTTTCCTCTGATCTATTATTGGATAAAGAGATAAATAGAAGAGTGTGGGAGCAGGGAAGAACAATGTCTCTAAAAGTTTACAAAGGGGTCAGCTAGTTTAGGGAGGAAATAAAATACATAACAATACATAACAGAAAGGCAGGAGGATAGCCAACAGTACAGTAGCCTGAGGTTCCGAAATTATAGTTTCAATCCCCAGCACCACCATAAACCAGAACTGAGTAGTGCTCTGGCAAAAATAATAATAACAATAATCAATACAATAGATGAGAAAACCCACTAACTAAGCAAATATTTTAGTAACATTATACTAGAAAATAGTTTCTATCTAAAGCTAATTAGCTGTTTATGCAAGCACATTATTAAATTGAGACTTGGGTTTTCAATTTAAGAAGAAACTTGATGTTATTTTGGGGAAGTCTCTAAGAGTCCTAATGGTTCTATAATTTCAGGAGATGGAGGGTTTCCCTTTTTGAATCTAGACTCAACTAAACTGAGAACTGGTCTTAAGGGAACCATACCTGTGGAGTTAATTAAGGTAAATAGGTTGGCAAGGGCTCCAGCCAACTACTCAAGCAAGATCAAAATAATTCTAGCAGCACAGATTTTCATATAGAGCTTTTCATCCTTAAAAGACTGGATTTTTAGATTAATGAAAATGATAAAGAATCATGGCTATGGAGAACATTAAAGACTGTTATACAAAAGGACAGAGTAGAAATTGATTATTTGTTTAGTAATCAGCCCATACAAATGATTCAGAATATCCAAGAAGAAAAAGCCACTAAATATGCATTGTTGGTATCTCCGTAGTCAAATCTAGATTATTTTAGAATATGTTATGTAATTTAATTCTTGGAGAGGGTTATTATTTTATTGAGGGGGCTAATGCTTTACAGTGGAGTCACTGACATATGCATACAACCTCACTGTGTATCAGCCCCCCCAAAGCTTCTCTCTCTCCGTTCCCCTCCTAGCTCCCCAGAGGCCTTTGCTTCAGTGCAATCTACCATGTTCAGTCCATGTTTCACTTTGTGCTCTCCCTCCTCATCCCCTACTTTACTAAATCCTGCAATTGAGTAAGGTCATTTGATATTTATCTTTCTCTTTTTGGCTTATCTCAGTCTACATGATGCCCTCAAGTTTCATCCAAGTATGCACAGTATGCAAAGGTGACAACTTCATCATTTTTAACAGCTGAGTAGTATTCTATTGTGCATATATACCACAATTATTTTTTACACATTCATTTGATGTTGGACATCTGGGCTGCTTCCAGGTTCTAATGATTACAAATTGTGCTGCTATTAACATACATGTACATATACATATATATACATATTATTGAACAGAGACAGAAATAAATTGAAAAGAGAGGAGGAGATAGAGAGGGAGAGAGAAAGATAGACACCTGCAGACCTGCTTCACCACTTGTGAAGTTTTCCCCCTGCAGTTGGGGACCAAGGGCTTGAACCTGCATCCTTGCACACTAGGATATATGCCCTTAACCAGGTGTGTCACCGCCCAGCCCCTTGATAGGTGTTTCTGTCTCCTTTGGGTAAATCCTCAGGAGAGGAATTGCTGGGTCATAGGGTAGAACCATTCCTAGTGTCCCAATAAGTCTCCAAATAGCTTTCTACAATGGTTCTACCATTTTGCACACCTACCGGCAGTTCAGACATGTTCCTTTTTCTCCACATCCTCTCCAACGTTTGTCATTTCTGTCATTTCTGATGTATGACTTTCTCACAGGTGTAAAGTGATATCTCACTGTTGTCTCTATTTGCATTTCTCTGATGATCAGTGACTTTGAGCACTTTCTCATGTATCTGGATCTCCTCCTCAGTGAGATTTCTGTACTTGTCCTGGCCCCATTTTCTAATGGGTTTGCTGTTCTTTCAATGCTTAGTTTACTGAGGTCTTTATGTATTTTTGTTATTAGTCCTTTGTCTGGTGTGTGTTGTGTAAAGATCTTCTCCCATGCTGTTGGCTATCTTTCTGTTTGGGTGATGGTTCCATTTGCTGTGTAGACGCACTTCAATTTGATGTAGTCCCACTGGTTTATTTTCACTTTTATGTTCTTTGCTGTTAGATTTTAATCTTTGAAGACTTTTTTTGAAGCATAGGTTGTGAAGTGTCCTGCCAGTGTTTTATAGTTTCTGGCCTACTGTCCATGTCTTTGATTCACTTGGAGTCGACTTTTGTGCATGCTGACAAGTGATAGTTCAACTTCATCTGCTTACATGTTTCAATCCAATTTTCTCAGCACCATTTGTTGAAGCAATTCTCTTGCCACTTAATGGTTTGTGTTTTTTTTTTCTTTTGAGCCCCTTTGTCAAAAATTCATTTTTCCCAGCACCATTTGTTGAAGCAATTCTCAATGCCACTTAATGGTTTGTGGGTTGTTTGTTTTTTTGTTTTTTCTTTTTTAAGCCCCCTTATCAAAACTTAGTTGGCCATAGA
Organism: Erinaceus europaeus; assembly: GCF_950295315.1. NCBI lineage: Eukaryota > Metazoa > Chordata > Mammalia > Eulipotyphla > Erinaceidae > Erinaceus > Erinaceus europaeus. Next base: position 11,813,316 of record NC_080171.1, on the reverse strand, counting down.
TATGGTGGTGTATTTCTGGATCTTCCTGGTCTGTATGTCTGTTTCAATTCCAGTACCAGGCCTTTTTGATTACAATAGCTCTGTAGTATAGCTTGAGGACAGGTAGTGTAATGCCTCTGGTCCTGTTCTTTCTTAAGATTTCTTGGTACTCTTGACAACTTTTTTTTTTTTGGCTCCAGATAAAATTTTAACTTTTATTCTATTCGTTTAGAGAAGTTCATTGGTACCTTGATGGGGATGGCATTAAGTCTGTATATGACTCTAGACAGGATGGTCATTTTGATGATGTTAATCTTTCCAGTCCATGAGCATGGGATGTCTTTCTATTTCTCTGAATCTCTTTCTATTTCCCTCAAGAGTAATTCATAGTATTCAGTGTATGTCCTACACTTCCTATCTTAGCTTTATTCTCAGATATTTTATTGTTTTTGCTGCTGAGGTAAAGAGAATTGATCTCTGTTATCTTTTCTTCTTCTGACTTAGTGTTTGCATAAAGGAATGCCATTGTATATTGATTTTGTAACCTGTCATTTTACTATATTGTTCAATGATATCCAGGAGTGTTCTACTGAACTCTTTGGGGTTTTGTATATATACAATTATATCATCTGCAAATAGGGACAATTTAGCTTCTTCCCTTCCAACCTGTGTTGTTTTCGATGGGTTATGTTGTTTTCGCTGGGCTGGCTTCACGGGCAGGTAACAGACGACCAGGGACTCATAGTTGAGCTGTAGGCAGTATCTCTTTATTCATGCAGGACGCAGCACAATCTAAGATGAGCTAAGCTAAACTCAAGGTAAAGTACTCTAAAACTCACAATGCTGTCTTTATATATACTTCCCAAGTAGGGTGGAAACAGGATGTGACATAGAGAGGGTGGAGAGAAAAGTGACTGGTGAAAATCAGAGTGTGACAAAGAGAGGATCAGGGTGTGACAAGGAGGGGGGGTGGAGCAAAAACATATCATGAAACAGTGGGGATTGAACCAATGCCCTGGAGGGAGGTGCTTGTTAACAGAGGTTATATAAATAGAATGAAGTGGTTATGTAAATAGAATAGTGTTAAGCAGGGGGGATTTAAACCAAATGAAACAGAAGGGGTCTCATGCATACCAACAAACCTGTATCCCTTTGGTTCCTTTCTCTTACCTAATTACTATAGTTAGGACTTCCCAGGTGATGTTTAATAGTAGTGATGATAGTGGTCTGGGAGGTGGCACAGTGGATAAAACGTTGGTCTCTCAGGCATGAGGTCCTGAGTTCAATCCCTGGCAGTACATGTACCAGAGTGACGTCTGGTTCTTTCTCTCTCTCCTATCCCTCTCATTAATAAATAAATAAAATATTTTTTAAAAATAGTTGTGATGATAGTGGGCAGCTCTGTCTTGTACCTGACCGGAGAGGAAATGCTTTCAATTTTTCACCATTGAGTATAATGTTGGCTATTGGTTTACTCTATATAGATTCCCATCTGTTCCCATATTTTTTAATGTTTTGATCATGAAAGGATGCTAAGCCTTGTCAAAGGCTTCTCTGCATCTATTGAGATGATCATGCGACTTTAGTTTTGCATTCTTTGATGTAGCATCATCTTTTGATGTACATCACATATGCTGTATGTGGTTAGCTAAAATCTCATTGACTATCTTAGCATCAGGGATATTGGCCTGTAGCTTTCTTTTCTTGTTGTGCCTGTCTGCTTTACTTATTAGTGAGATGCTGCAGCAAGGCTCCTAGACTGCTTGCCCCCTTAGTGGTCCATGGGAGCCCACTAGGTCGCATGCTTCTCTGTTGACATGTGTGGTCTGACTCCTTTCCTAGAAGTGCAGAGTGCCCACTCCTGTAGAGAGACTAAGGACCCAGGGAACCTGGGGGGTATAGGATATGCTGACCTCAGGTGCAAGGAACCTTCACTGGGAATCAGAGCTTAAGCTGCCTGGCGTTGGTTATTTGGGGCTGGATGCCCAGGGACTGGCAGGCTTTCGTAGGTAAAATGGCAGAGCAGGGGACACTGTGAAAGACCACCAGGGTAGGTCTCTAGAAGGGTTGTGTGTTGGTATGCTTCTAATTCTGCTTCTAAGACCCCTTCTGTTTCATTGGTTTAATCCCCCCTGCTTAACACTGTATTCTATTTACACAACCACTGTTAACTGAGCACCGCCCTGCCTGCAGGGCATTGGTTTAATCCCACTGGTTCATGATGTCATTTTGCTCCGCCCCCTCTCGTAGTACACCCTGATTTCCACCAGTCTTTTTTCGCTCCACCCTCTCTATGTCACATCCTGTTTCCACCCTACTTGGCGAGTATATATATATAAAGACAGGATTGTGATTAGAGATAGCTTAGCTTAGATTGCGCTGCGTTCCATATGAATAATGAAATACTGTTTCCCAGCTCAGCCATGAGTCATCTGTCTCCCACCCACAAAGCTAGCCTGACAGCTGTGAGTTCCCAGTGTGGGGAAGCCAGCCCGGTAGACTGGATAGTTTGCAGGCCATGAAGATTCCAGGTGTAGCCTTATTTCTTTTAGTTCTGTTTAGAGTCCAATTGGTTGTGGGAGCATGGAAAACGTTGAGAGAGGGATCTATACCTGTCAGCTGCTTTTGTCTCACCTCCTATGTTCCCTGGGCTTCTCTTCCTCTTATTCTGGGCTTTCTGTGCTTCAAGGCTTGTTCCCATTGTTAATGGTTCACGTAGCTCCCTTGACTGTTGTTGCCCCTGTTGTCTCCAGTTCACAGAGCTCAGTCACAGCACAGCCAGGTAATCGCCATTTTCCCTAAACCAGTAATCTTTATAAATTGTAACTTAATGAGTTATTGAATTACTTGCTGTAAGTTATACTCAAGATAATATCTAATAATATGACCTGAATTATTTTCCTTTTTGATCTATTTTATGAAGCAAAAGATAAAAGCACTTATTATCAAATTGTCCAATCATGTAGAAGTATAATCACAATTTATTAATATTATAGTTATTTATGAAGATTTCCATAATAAGATATATGCCATGTAAACATTGTATATCATAAAGGAATTTATTTATCTGCTGCAATTTATCCCTAAAGTCTTACTGAGTGACTTATGCAGAGAGAGACAAGAATGATTTTTAAAGTTCAGACTAAATGTAAAAGGAAAATATTTACTTTCAAGCATTCTAATAAAATATCCAACTCAAGGCTGTAGATAAGCTCTGAAGAGCTAATTCTTCAATCATCAATAATGCTGCCTCAGGTTGAAAATGTAAGTGAAAGTCCACAGACTTATTCCACAGCCCTGTCATTTACCATTATTGGACTATTATTATAAATGAGTTTGACCAGATATTTTCCTCTTTGATTCAGACAGTTACTCCTGGAGAAATGCCTTAAAAGGAAGAATCTGACAGTCGCAGGTTTCTGATGGATATAGCTCTGGTGGAGCCACTGCCAATCTGGCATTCAAGTTCCCTGAAATTATGTCAGCTAATGAATACTTAGAAAACATAAGTTCAGAAGGCTGTCAAATTACTACACAATCTGAAACATCGGCATGAATATTGTAAGTATGTATGTGTGTGTGCGCGCGCGCATGTAAAAGCTCTCATCAGCCTTGCTAAGAACTGAATTCAACTATAAACTCCATACCATCTATATCTTTGGTTTAAATAACTGAATATTCACTGAGTGTCACTGTGTTTGGCTTTGTGAGAAGTTTTCACTATGTTTCTCCATTCATCTATGCAATGTTTCCCATTTACAGATGAAGAGCAAAAGTCCAAAGTCATCTTTCTTTTTTTATTAGTGATTTAATAATGATTAATAAGATTGTAGGATAAGCAGGGTACAATTTCATATAATTCCCACCACCACAGTCAAAGACACCTTTCTAGTAATTGTAAATTTATGAGTAAATGCAATACATTTAATTGATCTATTATTTCATAAAATTAATTATCATTTTTAAAATTTTAATTGACAGTATAATACAATTCTATTTAGGTTAGTTACTCTCTTTAAATAGAAACCAAGTTATTTTGTGAAGGCATCAGTCCAGTACATTTCTCCTACTCACCAGCAAAGAATATACAAAGGTACTTTGGTCTTGAGTTAACCTCTATTCCAATTAGTAACTTAATAAATGGAAATAATATTTAGATTTTAAGCCAGATTTAATCTAGATCTTTTGGTAATAAATTTACTCTTTTGGCATTACACTGTTTTACTCCAAAAGCCATAATTTCAGGAAACCGAGCTCAGCATGTCAATCTGAGTTCATCATTTGTCTTTCAATTTAGCTTCTTCTATTTTCAATTTAGCTTCTTCTTCTTCTATTTGACCCTCCACTCCCCATCAATCATCAATTCCTACCAATCGTACCCTTAAAACCGCTGCTCATCAGTGCAGTTCATGGACCGACATCATTAGTACTACCTAGGATCTTTTCATCAATGTATCATTTAGGATCCCACACAGACCTGCCTTTTTATAAAATCCTCATGGAATTCACACACACACATTGAAGTTTGAAAAGTAGATCTCTAGTTTAAGACCCTGGCCCCTCATTCCCATATCACCATTATTATTCATCAGGTTTTCAGGGCCTCTGATCGGGAATGTTACCAATGCCCTAGGTAAAGTCTTCTCACATTCAGTCTTTCCAAACCCTCATCACTCAATTCCTATTTATAAGCCACCAACACACTGGCATTTCTAAAGAAAAGATTGAGTCACCCTCCCCCATCCCCTGACTCAAAACTTCCATTGGCTCCTCGAGTCCCACACAAAATATAATAGTAATAATAGTGATAATAATAATAGTTATTTAACAAGTATGTGTTTTGTGCCACATATCTTAGAAGCCATCAAACTAAGTAACTCATTGACTTCTATGAAATGAGTGCTATTATTATTTCCACTCTAGAGATAAGAGAACTGAGACCGAACAAGATTAAGTAGCTTGCCCAAGGTCATGTAGCAAAATGATCCCAGTCACGGCAAAACCAAGATGAAGCAAACTCTTTAGGCTGACCTAAAATGTTCTCCACACTTGCATGAAGAATAAGGAACGGGAGGTCTTGGGCCAAGTGCTCACTTTCTGCCAAGAACTTTACTAGGAATTTCAACTCCAGTATGCCTCACAACAGCCATGCAGTAAGGTTTTGATGTGATTCCAATTTTTACAGATGAAACTAGGAATTAGAGAAAACTCAAGCAAAGTTCAGTTAAATGCAACCCAACATGCTTTTTAGTGTATATACAGCATTATTGCTTCTCCCACCTAGGGAGTGTTCCCTACATCTCTGAATGCTTAATCTGAGGTCTTTTCTGACTAGCCAGTACAAATCTTAGGCACAGAATTTCTCCCTTTTCTCCAATTTGGAAATTCTATTTTCCTCCTCTGAAATCCTTAGGATTCTTTTCTTTTTAAATGTTTATTTGTTTATTCCTTTTTGTTGCCCTTATTGTTGTTGTTGTTTTATTGTTGTGGTTATTATTGTTGTTGTTATTGATGTCGTTGTTAGGACAGAGAGAAATGGAGAGAGGAGGGGAAGACAGAGAGGAGGAGAGAAAGATAGACACCTGCAGACCTGCTTCACCGCCTGTGAAGCGACTCCCCTGCAGGTGGGGAGCAGGGGGCTCAGACCCGGATCCTTACGCCGGTCCTTGTGCTTTGCACCACATGCGCTTAACCCGCTGCGCCACCGCCTGACTCCCAGAAATTCTAATGATTCTTTAGCTTCTTTTTTCCTTTGAGAGTACATTGTATTTTCATGGGTTTTTTTTAACTTCATTTTCTTTTTTTTTAATATTTTATCTATTAATGAGAAAGGAGGAAAGAGAGAACAAACCAGATATCACTCTGGCACATGTGCTGCCAGGGACTGAACTCAGGACCTCATGCTTGAGAGTCCACTGCTTTATCCACTGTGCCACCTCCCAGACCACTCATGGTTATTTTATATTTTAGGTGCACATTTTCTGAATACTGAGTTCCACTTTCAGTGACTATTGTTCCTGAATTTTTAAAAGATTAATCTAAGGAAACAAATTCAGTGGAAGCCATCATATTGAGAAATTCAATATGAATTGGTGAGCAGAACAAAATACAAGTGTGGTGACTGGAAGTAGAAGCAAGAAGTGCCATTCTGAACAAGACAGAACTTGAAAATCAGACAGAAATTAACGTTCACTATTTAATTTCTTCCCATAAAATCATGCAAACCTCTGTTATGAGCTGATGTCCACATATGTTCTCTGGATTGTTCTACTAGTTCATCAGTTATTTTCTATCACTTTGCTTACGTCTTTCATTCATTTTCTTACACCCATCACCTGTTATAAACCATGTTCTCAGATGGTTTCATTCTAATAATATTTTCAAAACTACCGCAATATAATTCCAACGTTTCTTACTACCTGTCCACTTTAAACTAAATGGATTAAAAGGAGGGAAAATTTGGCTTATATAGTCATATAAGAGGCCAGATGGTAGCATACCTGGTCTAAAGGACATGTTCAATGGTCATTTTTTAATATCTTTATTTATTTACTGGATAGAGATAGCCAGAAATTAAGAGGGAAGGGGAAGATAGAGAGGGAGAGAGAGACCTGCAGCCCTGCTTCACCATTTGTGAAAGCTTTCCTCCTGCAGGTGGGAACTGGGGATTTGAACCTGAATCCTTGTGCATTGTAACATGTGCACTTGGCCGAGTGCACCACCACCCAGCCCCTGTTCAATAAATAGTCTTTTAAGGACACCTAGTGTAGCAGTTCCTGTAACAGTAATAAGCCCAACGCAATGAGTACCACCCCAGCATGCTTCACTTCAGACTGTGTCCAGAGACTTCAGGTGTGGAATGACAACTCTTCAGCTTCATCACTCGAGTGAGACCTTTCCTTTCATAGTATTCTCTAATTCCATTCCAGGTGTTCCACTCCCCAGTAAAGTCCCCAAACCTAGATATAGACCAGGTCCCCTGAGATAGAGCATATGTTCACATGTGTCCATAAACCAGGGAAAAATATATACCTGAAAACAGAAGTACACAAGAGTCTGCAGTGAGTACCCCCCAACACTTCATCTGCACTATTCCAGCCTTTAGGTCCATGATTATTGAACAATTTGTTTGGCTTTGTATGTTAACTCTCTTTTCAGCCACCAGTTTCTGGATGCCAGCATGATGCCGACCAGACTTCCCTGGACATACGATCCCATCAATGTGTCCTGGAGCTCCGCTTCCCCAGAGCCCCACCCTACGAGGGAAAGAGAGAGGCAGACTGGGAGTATGGATTGACCAGTCAACGCCCATGTTCAGCAGGGAAGCAATTACAGAAGCCAGACCTTCCACCTTCTACAACCCACAACAACCCTGGGTCCATACTCCCAGAGGGACAGAGAATGGGAAAGCTATCAGGGGAGGGGATGGGATATGGAAACCGGGTGGTGGGAATTGTGTGGAGTTGTACCCCTCCTATCCTACGGTTTTGTTGTTAATGTGTCTCCTTTCTTAAATAAATAAATTTTAAAAAAAAAACAGTAATAACCCATGGCAAGTAAGCTTAAAAGTTAATCAACGTCGTACTTTCACAAACTATGTTACAGGTTATATTGTCAGTCTAATCATAAAATATAATTTGGGCCTGGGAGAGTATTTGTGCTTCGTTGGCTGGATCTGGGTCTTTCTTGTTGTTTGGTGTGTATGTTTGTTTAGGTAATGTTGAACTACAACTCTTTCTATGTTCTAGGAGCACTGATGCACTTTGCCACGCCAGGCCTAGCACTAAAGCACCAAGATCCTTCCACTAAAGGTCACTGGAACCACATTTTTTTTTTCTGCCAAAGCATTTCTAAAGCTCTTCTTATGGCGGTGTTGGAAATTAAACCTGGGACCTTTGATGTTTCAGGCAGAAAGACATTTCACATAACCACGACACTACCTCTTCCCAGATCAACTTTGCAGGCCTCTTTCTTCAATTCCTTTGGTAGCCTAAGTTTTCCTATCAGAATCTAGGTATTTGATTTGATATGACTTTGCCAGCCCCCAAATTGACATTTCTACTATTAATTACTACTTATTATTACTGTTGACCCCTAGTAATGAGCTTTATACTCTGTAACTGGGTACACTTTTATAGCTAAGCAAGTATTTGGCATATTGGCATCAAACAAGAAAGCTTTCATTTCCTCTTTCACTAATATTGACTCCCACATCTAAATAAAGGTCAGTCATTCTTCCAGTAATTATTATTCCTGTAATTCTTTTTTTATTACACTTGTATTCCAGAGGTGTTTTCATGACTGGTTTAATATAGGGATGAAGTATTCAGCTTTTGACTTGAATCCTTTCTTGATCAGGCATATGCCACAGGTACTACCATAACTCTTTGTATGACAAAGTGTAACATGTTTATTTTAAGTCAAAGGAATCCCCAAAGCCAAAGAACAAATTGCAGACATGCTACTTATTTTAATTCTTTTCAAAAGGAAACTGTAACTTAGTGAAAGCATCATTATACACACAGTCTTAATAGGCAAAAGGGCCATAGGATCTCCATGATTTAACAGCTCTGGGATACATATACCATGACAGGAGATATCTTTTTTTATTTATTCACTTTATTAAGAAGAATGATGATTTGTGATGCTGTTGTTGCAAATGAGTTATCTCTTATCTCCCTGGCACGCTCTCTGCCAACCTGTCATCTTCCTCTGTCACAGGACGCCGGGTCCTCAAGCTCCCCTTAAAGCCCCTCGTATCCCCCTTTAGAGCCCACTGGTCTGCTGCAGTCAGCCATAGATAATGCAAGTCTCCCCCTGTGTTTTGAAGGGTGTGTTTTGTGGCATTCTGACTCTTGTTCCCTGCAGATTGCCCAGCACTTTGTACGACATCTACCATGCAATATGTGTCTAATGAATACTTGTTGGAAAAGTGAATAAACCCACCCCCCAATATCACAGATGAGAACACTGAAGGCCAAAGCCGTCAAATAACCTAACCAGAGTCATGTGGTAACTTGTAAGCTGCCCTGGCATTAAGACTTCAGTCCACAATCCCTCACTTGGTATCATTTCCACCGACTTCAGCATAAGCAAATGCAGGTGCTGGGATGGAAAGAGTAGTAAATGAAAAACAAAAACAAGATAGAAGCTTGGAGACTATTATTTTCCAACACTTCATCGAGAGCCAAAGACAAATCTGTACATAAGATTGAGAGAATAAAGCCCCAAGGTTCTTTTTTTTTATTATTAAAAATTCTTCCAAGAACAAGCAAGAACCCCACCTCATCTAACTGATGGCCCAAGCACTAATTATAGGAGGTTATTTAAAATCAGTTTTTAATAATACAAAATTAGCCCAAATAAGGAAGAGAAGGAAATACACAAAACATAGAAGTTTAGCTGCAAACTGAAAACTAGACCAAATATAATTGGAGAAACACTTTTAAAAAAAGACTTCAAAAGCAGTAAAATATATTTTATAACACAGTTGCTTAAAAAACAAAGTAACTGATTTGCATAACAATTTAGTGGTTGGGCTCTAAATGTGGTACACTGAAGGCCAAGATCAGATAGCAAGTTGGGTAAAGAAAATATTTTTAAAATTTTTTTAATATTTATATATTTTCCCTTTTGCTGCCCTTCTTGTGGTTACTGATGTCGCTGTTGTTGGATAGGACAGAGAGAAATGGAGAGAGGAGGGGAAGACAGAGAGGGGGAGAGAAAGATAGACACCTACAGACCTGCTTCACCGCCTGTGAAGCAACTCCCCTGCAGATGTGGGGAGCCAGGGACTCAAACTGGGGTCCTTATGTCAGTCCTTGTGCTTTACACCATGTGCGCCTAACCTGCTGCGCCACCGCCCAACTCCCAAGAAAAATATTTTTATTCATCTTCATGGGAAAAAAAAACACTAAAGGGAAGAGTCATAAATCATAAGTGACTCTAGAAACACACACGTCAACCAGTGGTAAATGACCACAAGTGAAGAGAAAAGAGAAAGAAGTCTCAGTGTAGACACACACACACGCTTATGCAGTTGAGAGGTGAATAGCTCCTGGGGAAGACAACATTTGGTGGTAGGTGAGGAGCTGACGAATATTTCAGGGGGGTGTAAAATTGTGCCCCTTAGACAATTATCTTATAAAACAGTTCCTCAAAAAAGTAATAATTATAGAGGGGGCCAGGTGGTGGCACACCTGGTTGAGCACATCTGTTATAATGTTCAAGAACCTGGGTTCGAGTGCCCCGGTCCCCACCTGCAGGGGAAAGCTCTGCAAGTGGTGAAGCAGGGGTGCAGGTGTCTCTCTGTCTCTCTATCTCTCCCTCCCCTCTCAATTTCTGACTGTCTCCAATAAAGATTATTTTTAATTATTGAAAAACGCAAGTCTATAGCATGACACCACTCCAACACAAAAAAAGAACACAGAAATTCTTTGAACTGTTGCCTCAACATGATAATGCAACCAAAGAAACTCATGAAAAACATGTATCTGCAGGAGTTGGGCGGTAGTAGAACAGCGGGTTAAGCGCACATGGCACAAAGCACAAGGACCAGAGTAAGGATCCTAGTTCGAGTCCCCGGCTCCCCACCTGCAGGCGGAGTTGCTTCACAGGCAATGAAGCAGGTGTCTTTCTCTCCTCTCTCGATTTCTCTCCATCCTATCCAACAACAATGACAGAAATAACAACAACACTAATAACTACAACAATAAAACAAGGGCAACAAAAAGGAATAAATAAATTTTTTAAATGTGTCTGCATGTGGCCAGGGAGGTGATTTGATGGAGAGAACACAGGACTTGCACATGTGAAGTCCCAGATTCTGTGTTCTAGTTTCTCTAATTCCCTCTTCTTGTCCTTTGAATGGTTAAATAAATCTTTTAAAAATAAAATAAATAAAATGTGGTCATACAACTTCAAGTAGAAAAAATGGGCAAAAAACTACTGTCTACTTCTATTTAAAATCATAGTTTAAACCAAGGTAGAAGAAAACATATTTCTGATTCCTGACCTTAAGAATAATAGAATAAAAACAAGATGAAAAAAAAAAAGGCAACAAGAGATCACTGAAATGATCAAGGAAATTAGAAACTAGTACAGGGGGCTGGATGGTGGTGCACCTGGTTGAATGCATATGTTACAATGCGTAAGGACCCACGTTCAAGCCCCCGGTCCCCATCTGCAGGGGGAAAGCTTCCCAAGTGGTGAAGCGGGGCTGCAGGCTTCTCTCTGTCTCTCTCCCTCTCTATCAGCCCCTCCCTCTCTATTTCTGTCTCTAGCCAATAAATAAATAAAGATAATAAGAAATAAAAATAAGTAAATAATGAGTTACACTTTTAAAAAAGAAGAAAGAAAGAAACTAATACAGGCTCTCAGGCACATTTCTGCTCTTAAGAGCTGCACTCAGCGTGGGGATTATAGGATCTCTTCTGGGTAGTCTACTCCAGTGTGTGAATACAGCTAGCAACTTACTAAGTTCCTAATCATGGGCCAAACATGATAATTAATTAATTTCTTCTTTTTAATTATTTTTTCCTTTATTGGGGGATTAATGTTTTACATTCGACAGTAAATACGATAGTTTGTACATGCATTAATTTCTATTATCTCATTTTAATTTGAAAATAATATGTGGAGGTAGGCATTATTATTCCCACCTTATAGGTAAACAGACTGAGGTTTAGATAGGTTAAGCAATTTGTCCTATTTCACACCATGAATAAAAACTTGGGAGTCATCAAAGTAATTGACCTAGAAGGGTCTTTGGCCTTTCACCTGAGCTATGCGGTCTCATTGAGCCTCTGTCACACTAGGGAAACTTCACTGCTTCTCCCTCTCGGTGTGTCTCTCCATCCCTACCTGAAAAAAGTTGATCTGGAATGGTGAAGACCAGCTGGTCAAATTTCTATAAAATTTAAGCACGGGGGCTGGGTTGTGACGCACCTGGTTGAGCACACACATTACAATGCACAAGGACCCAGGTTCGAGCCAACAATCCCCACCCGCAGTAGAGAAAGCTTCGTGAGCAGTAAAATAGTGCTGCAGGTGTCTCTCTGTCTCTCTCCCTCTCTATCTCCCCTTCCTTCATAGTTTCTCTCTGTCTCTATCCAAAATAAATAAAGGTTAAAAAAGAATTTAGCCACTATGTTACTTTGCCTTCCAAACTCTTGTTCCTATCTCTTCCATGTATTAGGGTCGAGTGTTTCCCCCACTGGGTGTGCCAAGAATGGTCAGTCTGCATCTCTCCAAGATATTACAAGCTAATCCACTATGATTCTTCATAGGAGAGGAAGGGTAATGTGTTATTTGACTTTGTGCTTCCAAAGACTAACCATCACCGAACACCCCGTAAACGTTGTGTGCTGGGTATCTGGTAAATTGAAATGAGTTAGAAAGGCACAATGCATATTATAGTAACACAAGAAATTACTAACAGGAAGGAGGACTTTGACTATGCCTGGATATATACTGCCTTTAAAAAATCAAGATCTAAGGACTGAAAGAGACAAGGTTAGGCTTTTGGTACAATGGCTCTGGCACAGAGAAATGATTGCTGTGGTAATATAGTACAGAATGTATCACAGAAAGTGTATTGGGCAGAGTTTCAGACTGTAAATAATATGACTAACCCTGGTTAATTACTAAGAAAATAAATCCATTTGAAAAATACTAAGTATTTGGGGCCAGGTAGTGACACACCTGGTTAAACACACGTTACATTGCACAAAGAAGGACCTAGGTTTGAGCTTCCAGTCCCCACCTGCAAGGATTTGCGAGTAGCGAAGCAACATTGCAGGTGTCTCTCTCTATCTCTCTCAATTTCTAGCTGTCTGTATCCAATAAGTAAATAAAATTTTTTAAAAAAATGTAAGTGCTAAGTAATTTACAGAATCAACACAAAGGCTCAAACCAGGAAAAAGTTGGTAACCAGAACCACAGCCAAGGCTACGTGTAAGGAATAACCACATTGAGTGTTAAACCATCACTACTGAACTTGGTGCATGCCGGGCTAGCATCAAGGGCTGGAGAGAGACAACCAGGGACTCATGGCTCAGCTGGGAACGCAGTTCAGTCTTTACTGAGCGGGAATGCAGTTCGATCTATCTATCTCTAATCACAATCCTGTCCTATATATATCTCCTGAGGCGGAAGTGTCAGGTCAGAAGAGGATGTACGTCGATAGGGGGTGGGGAGAAGGAAAAAGCGCAGGAACCAGTGGGGATTAAATAATGAAAACAGTGATTATGTAAATAGACCACAGCGTAAGCAATACAAGCGAACCTAATGTGATCAAAACAGAAGGTCTTATAAGCAGAATTTAGAAGCATACCAACAGGTGCAGCTGGACTATCACTGCTAGCCTCTCAGGAACTGTGCCACCACTACATAAGGCTAGATGCCAAAGCCTCCCTCTCCACGGGAGATATAAAGTTGTCCCTCTTCTTTTTTTTTTTATTTTTATTTATAAAAAGGAAATGCTGACAAAAATCATAGGATAAGAGGGGTACAATTCCACACAATTCCCACCACCATAAGTCCGTATCCCATCCCCTCCCTTGATAGATTTCCTATTTATCCCTCTGAAAACATGAACCCAGGGTCATTATGGAGTGCTGAAGGTGGAAAGTCTGGCTTCTGTGTAACTGCTTCCCTGCTGAACATGGGCGTTGACAGGTCAATCCGTACTCGCAGCCTGCCTCTCTCTTTTTCCCTAGTGGGGCGGGTCTCTGGGGAAGCAGGGCTCCAAGGCACATTGGTGGGGTCGTTTGTCCAGGGAAATCTGGTTGGCATCCCGGTAGCATCTGGAACCTGGTGGCTGAAAGAAGAGTTAATATATAAAGCCAAACAAATTGTTGGCTAATCATGAACCTGAAGACTGGAATAGTTCAGATGAAGAGTTGGGAGGGTCTCCATTTTGTAGATAGTAGGTTCCATGAGCTAGGGCATATGTTCACATGTATCCAAAAATTAGGGCAAAATATATACCTGAAAGAAAAAGTGTACAATGGTCTGCAGTGAGTCAGTATATGAAGCAAGCAAGTAGAAAGACCTAAACAGACACCATAAAGTTCCTAATGAAATAGTATCTACTTAGACCCTCCTCACCTACTTCCAATTACACTTGTCTAGTCACTCCAAAGCTAACCTTATCAAAGTTGTCCCTCTTCTTTAGGTAACTCACCATGGGTTCAAATTACTGAGCAAAGGATGCTGAGGCTGAAGTTAGCAAGCTTCACTGACCTCATGCTGAAAGGGAGGAAACACGTGCCAAGCTCTTTTGCCTTCCATCATGGGGTAGATCCTATTTCTCTTCAAGTCTCACACAAGATTCTACAAACACAGAAAGTTGAATTTGAACACTAAGAGACTATTACCCACAGCAGATATATATATGCAAGGGCCTTGAATTTCATTAAGACTTGACGTAAGGGAGACCAAAATCTAGTAAGGGAATGCCCCGTCATAAAATCAACTCTGTTTAGCCAGTGTTTCCCATTCCTGTAAGGAGCATCAACTATGAACTCTTTCATCCCTGTAGAACATTATCACAGGGATCCCCTGTAGGCATGATCCCTGTGTAATACACGGGCAGTTATGTATGGTTGGTCCCTCCAGAGTCCATGAAGCTATGGCATGCCTGTCTGTGATCATTATCTCTAACCACACCTGTCCATACATGTGCCGCTCATTGACGCTTCTGGTGCAAAGGCTGCCTTTACTGAGCTATGTTTAGAATTTCACATGAACTGTCACTTCATTCTCACTTGAAACTCTATGAAGCAAGAACTATAGTTACAAGCACTTCATGCCTGAGAAAAGTGAGGCAGAGAGGTTACTTAACTTGCCCCAAGACAACCAGCATGTCAGCAGCAGTGTCAAGGCTAGAGCCAAGCACTCGAAGCACAGGACCTATATTCTCTTCACCACTTCCCTTCTGAGACGATTTCCAGCAGATCCTACTGGGTTTAAGCTATTCATTTTCTTAGTAAGATCACCCGTTATAGAAATTAATCTTTTATCCCTCCAGCATACTGTTTTCATGGCATCTCCATACTTGCACCTTCATATACTCTTACCAGCCCTTACTCATCAGCCTGTTTACCAGAATGAAACAACGTTGGGGAAAAAAAAAATCATAATAGAAAATAAAACAAACAAACAAAAAAAAGGTAGTGAATCTTACTCACCATCTCTGACTGACTTAGTTTTGGGTGGTTTTCAATCTGTTGTAGTTGCTAATGGAACATGTAAAGGGCCTATGTTACCATGGTTCATATTTGTTATTTATTTTTATCACTGATTTAATATTGATTTACAAAATTATAAGAAAACGGTGTCATAATTCCACACCTTTCCCACCACCAGAGTCTGTGTCCCTCTTCTCTCCACTGGAAACTGCAGCAGTTCTCACAGATGTGGATGGACTATTATTTCTGTAATTATCTGTCTATATTTATATATACATTTGCCCTTTGTTTTTCCTGTGGTCCTGCATTCTCTTCCTTTCTATGTCATACCTCCTACTTCTGAGTGTCCTTCCCTTCCACCCCACCCTCATTTTTTTTGTTATTTTTGGTGTGTTGTCTTTTTTTTTTTTGCCTCCAGGTATATCATTGGGGCTCAGTGTCTGCACTATGAATGCACTGCTTCTGGAGGCCATTTTTTTGCCTTTACTGTTGCTATTGCTGTTGTTGTTGGATAGGACAGAGAGAAATGGAGAGAGGAGGGGAAGACAGAGAGGGGGAGAGAAAGACAGACACCTGCAGACCTGCTTCACTGCTTGTGAAGTGACTCCCCCCACCCCCCGCCGCAGGTGAGGAGCCTGGGGCTTGAACCAGGATCCTTGCACAGGTTATTGCGCTTCCCACCATGTGTGCTTAACCCGCTGTGCTACCACCTGCCCCTTTGTTTTTTTTTTAAGGGGGGGTTGTTTGTTTCTTTGTTTTGTTTTGTTTTTCCCCTCTTCTCTCTCCAGGTCCTGATGGGATTGGACTTCAGAGCCATCTGACCATCTTCCCCTAACATTTCTGCCCTTCTATAAGTATGGACTAAAACTCCCCTAACATTTCTCCCTTCCTGGAAGTATGGACCAAAACTCTCTATGCGGTGCAGAAGGTGAGAGGTCTGGCTTCTATAATTGCGTCTCCACTGGACATGGGCGTGAGCAGATTAATCCATACCCCCAGCCTGTTTCTATCTTTCCCTACTGGGGTAGGGCTCTGAGATGCATTGGTGAGGTCGTCTGCCCAAGGAGTTCATAGTAGCATCCAAAACTTGATGGCTGTCTCAGTGAGTTTCTGGAGAAATCTGGCTGCATTTTATTGAGTTTTCAGGTAGTTTGCCTTTTTTTTTTTTTCTAGTTTATCTCAAATGGCTCCATCAACCTCAAATGGCTCCTACTCCATTGCCACAATTCTGGAAGTTCCTTACATATTTTTAGGATTAATACCAAAAATATTTCTAAAATAAATGCTGCTGTGCCCATCAACATAATAAGGTGGGTATATACGTATCATAGCTATATGCTGGTTCTATATTTATGTTGCAGGTATTTGTTTAAGGAACTGTACATAACGCATTCAGTAATAACCAGTTTTAATTAACTAATATATTTAATTTTAACCATTTTGATATTTACTGTTTCTGTTATCTTATTAGAAAAGTTTTTAAACATGAAGAAAAGATGAAAGAACATCACAGTGAATTTCCATAGACCCACTTGCTGGGTCTTGCAATCAACATTTTGCCAGACTTGCTTGGTTATATATCTGCTTGCTACACATCCCTCTGGGCTTCCAGCAACCTTATTTTCTAACGCATCTCAAGGGAATTTGCATTATCAGGATACTTTCCTCCAAACTAGAGAGAATTACCATTAATCTAGAGAATCCCTTCTTGTTGTTTCCCTGGCAATCTCAGCCAACACTTTTCCAGAGGCAAACACTGTTCTGATTATATTCACCATAGACTGGTTTTGCTTGTTCTAGAAGATGATATGAGTTAAGTCACAAAACGATTGACTCTTGTATATTTTTAAATGCACTCTCTTGGATGTTCTTTTTCCCCCTTTAACTCTTGTATATTTTTTAAAGCATTGTATTTGTTTATTTTAATGTGTGTGTGTGTATGAGAGAGAGAGAGAGAGAGAAAGAGGAGAGAGAGAGAGAGAGAGAGAGAGAGAGAGAAAGAGAGAGAGAGAGAGTCCAGCCAGGACAGGGCTCAACTCTGGAACCTAGATCCCCAGGTATAAAAGACTGTGGCAGAAGCATTATCCTGTTTCCTGGCCCCTGCTATGCTTTGAATCAGTGTTATTTGGGGATGGGTCTCATTGTTTCATGCTATTGCATACATGAGTAGCCATTTTTACTCATCTTTTACATATACCAATGTACTCTTACTGATTTCCTTATAGATAGACAGCTGAATTTACTATAGTGTTACTGACATACTTATAGAAGTAGGGATTTTTGTTTGTGTTTTTTAAAAAATTTTTAATATTTATTTATTTATTCCTTTTTGTGGCCCTTGTTTTTTATTGTTGTAGTTATTACTATTGTTGTTATTGATATCCTTGTTGTTGGATAGGACAGACAGAAATGGAGAGAGGTGGGGAAGACAGAGAGGGGGAGTGAAAGACAGACACCTGCAGACCTGCTTCACCACCTGTGAAGCGACTCCCCTCCAGGTGGGGAGCCAGGGGCTTGAACTGGGATCCTCATGCTGGTCCTTGCACTTTGCACCACGTGCGCTTAACTCGCTGCGCTACTGCCGACTCCCTTTTAGTGTATTTTAAAGAATTTATGTACTTATTCATGAGAAAGATAGGAAGAGAGAGAGAAAGAACCAGATATCACTCTGGTACATGTGCCACCAGGGATTGAACTCAGGACCTCATGCTTGAGAGTCCAATTCTTTTTTTTTTAATTTATTTATTTATAAAATGGAAACACTGAAAGACCATAGGATCAGAGGATCAGAGTGGTACAATTTCTACCACCAAATCTCCGTATCCCATCCCCTCCCCGATAGCTCTCCTATTCTCTATCCCTCTGGGAGCATGGACCCAGGGACATTATGGGATGCTGAAGGTGGAAGGTCTGGCTTCTGTAATCGCTTCTCCGCTGAACATGGGTATTGACAGGTCGATCCATACTCCCAGCCTGTCTCTCTCTTTCCCTAGTGGGGCAGGGCTCTGAGGAAGCAGAGCTCCAGAGTCCAATTCTTTATGCACTGCACTGCCTCCTGGACCACACTGTAGACGTGTTTTTATGGACATATTTTTTTTTCATTTTTCTTGAGTAAATGCTGAATATTAAATGGCTGGGTCTTAAAGAAATTGTATGCTTAAGTATTTAAGAAATTTCCAGATTATTTTCCAAAATGGATAAACCATTTTACGGTACCACAATACAAACAATGGATGAGGATTCTGGCTTTTCCAGATTCTCAACCATTTGATGATTTGGCTTTTTTATTTATTTATTTTTGAGGTTAATGGTTTTATAGCACAGTTGTCTACACATGGGCTCCTTTGCCCAGCTCCGCATCATGTGTGTCTGCAGCAGTCTCTCACCCCCAGTCTCGGACCCCTCCAAACTCCCCTCTTCCTTGCCTTCCCCAGAGTTCCTTGCTTTCGTGCAGTGCGCCACCTCCAGTCCAAGTTTCACCCTGTGTTTTCCCTCTCTGACTCTGTCTCCCGAGTTTCACCTGTGTGTAGTCAACTGGCGTTCTTCCCTCTCTGCCTGGCTCATCCCATCCAGCATTTTTCCTTCAGGTCCCAAGCAAGGTGATGCTAAAATTGGGATTTGAGAATTTCTGGTCTAGTCTGTGGCCTTTTGCTATTTGGCCTTGGTTTACCCACTTTGTACACACCATTCTGTCCATTTTATCTTCATTTTCCCAGTGTCTTTTCTTCTGTTGTTGCTGTTCTCTATATATCCACTTCTATTCTACCACTGACAAACTCATTTAGAATTGAAGTTTATTTTATTCATCTAGTGGGTACTAAACAAGCATCTCATCATGTGGTAAGACCGCATTTCCCTAATGACTAAATGACTAATGGTGTCAAGCACATTTCTCATGTTCTTGCTAATAGCCATTTGTACATTCTCCTTTGTAAAGTATCTGCTCAAACTTTTGTGCATTTTTGCTAAGCGAAGTTTTCATTTTACTATTATTATAACACCTCTTATAGCTCTTTCAAGTGATAAAACAAGATGTGAGCTGGGCTATCCCCAAGTCACATTTTTAGTGGCATTAGTACCTAGATAAATAAAAATTTTAATTTCCCATTATAAAATGCCAAAGCCAAACTTTCACCAGATTACTTCTTACAACCACCTTCTATTACACGTGTAGATGCAGAGATATAGGTAGTGGGTGGATATATCTGTCAAATGTAGCAAATGTTAAACTCCCTGTAACTTTCATTTCAAAGGATACAGAGCCTTCCTTTCTCTATCAGTACTGAGAAACTCGCTCCCCCTGCCCAAAGTTCTCTATACTTCAGCACCCAAATCCCAGATCTTATTATTCTTCTATAGACAGCATTCTGGTCTCCTATCTCGAAAGACAAATCTTGACCACCCTTCCATATGAATTAATTCTCTTGGCTAGTATTCTATTTAATACTTAAGCTTCTCACTTGCTCTAGTTCCCTAAGGACATTGCTCACTTTGAACACTCAGAATATACTCAGCAGAAGTATTATCAATGCAAGCCATCCAAGATGAGAAGAGCATTGACCTTCTGCATCCCATAATGACCCTGGTCCCATACTCCCAGGGGGTTAAAGAATAGGAAAGCTATCAGGGGAGGGGATAGGATACGGAGCTCTGGTGGTGGGAATTGTATCCTTCTTATCCTATGGTCTTGTCAGTGTCTCAATTTGAGAAAAAAATAATTTTTTAAAGAAGAGCATTAGTAAAATATTAGCAGAAATGATTTTGAAAAGGGCACGTGGAATGCATTATACAGAGGAAGAGATGAGGAAGTTGCAGGGGATGCAGCAGAGTGCACACAACGTCATGCTTAATAACCTGTGTTCAAGCCCCTGGTCCCCACCTGTAGGCGGCAAGTTTCATGAATGGTGGATCAGTCAGTGCTACAGGTATCTCTTACTTCTCCTCTCCCTGTCTCTCTTTCCCTCTGCCTCTCACCCTTTATCAAAATGCAGTTCAGGGTAGAACGGCTACTAAGAGGAGTGGAATCTTTGTGACAATAGAGAGCCACAGTGCTAACATGGGAGAAAGAGAAGTGGGGGGAGAACAGAATGGCTAAAACCCGTGAAACCGCCAGCAGTCACCATACTTCATCTGGACTTCACCACCAAAGAGAACAGACCAGGTCAGAAGTCCAAGAGATACAGGGGCCAGGTGATGGCACACCTGATTAAGCGCACTCGTTACAGTGCACAAGGTCCCAAGTCCAAGCCCCCGGTCTCCACCTGTGGGGGGCAGCTTCATGAGTGGAGAAGCAGAACTGCAGCTCTGTCTCTGTCCCTCTCTATCTCCCCTCCCATTCTCAGTTTCTCTCTGTCTCTAGCCAATAATACGTAAAATAAAAAGGTCTTAACAATAAACAAAAATAGTATATTAAAAATAAAGTCCAACTAATCAATTCTGATTGCCTTTCAATCATCGATTGTGCCCAAGGTGCATGGTCAGTAACAAACAGAACGGCTAACATTCAAATAAACTAGTTGGGTCCAGGAACGAGCATTTCCCAGATGGGGTAGGTGATAATCCCCAGGAGTGTGAAGCCTAGTGGGCAGGCAGAACAACATAAATGTATAGAAATAGTATAACCAGAGGCCCAAAATAGTTTACTGGGTCATCATGTTTATGTGAATGACAAGAAAGAGGCTGAAAGGAGAACAGAAAGATGAAGGGAAAAGCTTAATCTGGAATAATAAGAGTAAAAGCATATTTGTGTGGAGACAGATTTCTTTCTACCTCTTCCTTTTAGTGAAGATATTTTATATAGATATGGAGTGCAGGTCCTAAAATGTCTCAATACTTCACTCATACCTGGATCACAAGAACACACAGTATAATACAGACAGTTCCTAATGCAGCCATCCCCAGTCAACTTATGTGATTTTCTATGTTGTTTTTCCTCAGTGGTATGCAGAACACCACACGAGAGTTTGTCTAATCAGATAAGCCAACCTCCCACTTTCTGACAAAATTATAAGTAAGAAAAAAAAAGGTAGTCACACATGAAGACTCATTATATGTTTAAAATAACTACCTTAAGGATGACTCACATATATTCTTCAAAAGTTATACATCATAAATATTTTGGAAGGTAAATTTTAGGAATAGTTGAATTAAATAGGAATTCAGTGGTTATTTGATGAAAGCTTGGTAAGTTTTCCCTCTCTAGGTGCCATTGGCTAAATTGTTATCCATAATAAGTGTATTCCTGTACTGAACCAAAAAAAAAATTCTGTACTATTTTATGACTTAATATGTACTATTTCTGCTGCTTTATAAATCCTCTATAAATGGTTTTGTTAAATAAATAGTGCAGGATACATAGAAGAAGATAGAAGGAAAAAAAAGTTATTCTTCTTTTAGGGAGGAGGTCAATCAAAGCTTCAAGAATTCACTAAGGGGAGGAAGCAGGGGAAGGAATTGCAGATAAGGAAAAATACATGCCCAAAAGCAAAGATGTGAACAGTATAAGAGTGTCAGTTCATTCACCATACGTATACTTAAAAATAAAAAAAAAGAAAATATGAACGGGAGTGGGATAAGAGGTGCCATAAGTTGGTAGAAGTCAAATTGCCAGAGATATTTTAAGTCATGTGAACAAATTAGATCTTCATTCTGAAACTGATAGGAAGCAGCTGAAGACTTTTGAACTGGGACTGAGTGAGGGAGAAGTATAAATATACTTGCCATTTAAAAAAAAAAGTCATGCCAAGAGGCTAGGCAGTGGCACACCTGGTACAGTGCACAGGTTACCATGTGCAAGGACCCTGGTTCAAGTCTCCAGTCCTCACCTTCAGGGGAGAAGCTTCATGAGCGGTGAAGCAGGGTTGCAGGTGACTCTCTTTCTCCCTAGCTTCCCTTCCTTCTTCATTTCTCTCTGTCTCTATCAAATAAGTAACATTTTTAATATTTATTTATTTATTCCCTTTTGTTGCCCTTGTTGTTTTATTGTTGTAGTTATTATTGATGTCATCATTGTTGGATAGGACAGAGAGAAATGGAGAGAGGAGGGGAAGACACAGAGGGGGAGAGAAAGACAGACACATGCAGACCTGCTTCACCACCTGTGAAGCGACTCCCCTGCAGGTGGAGAGCCGGGGGCTCGAACCGGGATCCTTATGATGGTCCTTGCGCTTTGTACCATGTGCACTTAACCCGCTGTGCTACCACCCTACTCCCATAAGTAACATTTTCAATCATGTTGAAAGTATTGACATGAACTAAAAGCAGTTTAGGTATGTATTGTAAGTATTTGTGGGATAAATGATAAAAGGAAGAAACTGAGAAATGCCAAAAAAAATTCTTGTTTTATAAGAAGAAACAACATTTGAATCTTGTAAACAAGAGGGTAGACTAAAAATATTATTATACATTTGTTGGCACCATAATACAGAAGAAGGGAGTCTGGTGGTGGTGCATCTGGTTGAGCACAAATGTTATAATGCACAAGGACCCAGGTTTGAGCCCCCAGTCCCCACCTGCAGGAGGAAATGTTGTTAAAATTCGGCGGTTCTAGCCGGCCGGGCTAGCTTCACGGGCAGGTAACAGAGACGACCAGAGACATACGGCTGGGCAGGGAAGCTGTATTTCTTTATTCAGGAACAACGATTCATAAACTAAACCAACTAATCACCAAACAGAACTCTGCTGTGTCTTTGCGGCGGCGCAAGCACTCTCTCCAACTCTGGAACTCAGGAACCCTCTCCAACTCCCGAACTCTGGAACTCTTCAACTCTGGCGGGGTTCCTTGGGGCGGGGCCAAGCGGCCCGCGAAACTAACTGGACTGATCCAATTTTCTTGGCGGGGGAGAACTAGAACCCAATGTAAAGCATACAACAATTCCCCCTTTTCTTTTTAACTAAATGACTATAGTATCAAGGGTGTGGGGTGAACAGAAACATATCGTACAGGCATTTTTATAAAAAGAAACTGGCACAAACATGGAGAAACATGTAAGTAACAAGAACCAGTGTGCTGCTAAGGGAAGGCCTGAGGGGGCCATTTCTGCCTCTGTGGGCTAAACTTTATCAGCTTAAAAAAAACATTTCTTGTCTCTGGGGGGCGTACTTGCCTTGACGGGCATTTGCATGGGGGCGGGGAACGGCCTAGAGTCCCAAAAGCAGCTGGCTGCAATTTACTTACTATGAAACAAAACTTGTTATTAGCATATTTCTAATAGAGAAGGAATTTGAGACTTTTACATATCAACAACATCTTTTAACCTTTTGTTACACCCATTCAAGATGGAGTCAGGAAAGGAAACCTCAGGCATGAGAATAATTAGCATAGCCATTGTGTGATCTACCATTTCTAATAGAGAAGGTAATGGAGAGTTTTACATATCAACAAGTCTATTTAACCTTTTGTTTAGACCAACTTAGTTAAAATATATTGCTTGTTAACTAATTTTACCTTAGACTTTAAATGTAAGTTAATTTTATCTTTATGAGAATTACGTTGAAAACCTTTTTCATTTAACTTTGACTAGTAAGAATTTAGCCTTAAAGTTACTGTTTAGCAAACTTTAAACATACACATAAACATGGTCATTAATACACAAGGAGAGAAACCTTTGTTACGAAGACATGTTATTTTAAACACGAATTTAAATCTGTACTGTCTTAGTTGTTGGGGGGGTGCGTTGTCCAGTGGTGGTCTCTTGGGCAGCTTCACTTCTAGGAATTGCAGGTTGCGATCTCTGCACAAATCTGCATACTCCAGCTTGTCTGCCTTCAGACCGGACCGGCGGCTGGAGATCTCGTGTGCCCAGTTTCGGCAGGGAGCCCGGGGGTCCGGGAGGTCCAGGATCATTCCAGAATTTATAGCAAGAGGGCAGGTGGGCCAGCTTTGTAAAAGGCGCGGGCCGAGGTGCCCAGGGGTGGCGACCATGATAGGCTGCCGCAGCCCTGCCCCATGGCCCTGCCATGTCTGCTGCCCTGTTCGCAGTGGCTGAGCAGCGTGGAGGGATCACACGTCCAGTGCCCTGCGCCACGCGGTGGAGAGCCGGCTCCTGTGGGCTGGCCTGCGTGCTGGCTTTGGGCTCCTGCGTGGTGGCATCGGGCTCCTGCGTGGTGGCATCGGGCTCCTGTGTGGTGGCATCGGGCTCCTGCGTGCTGGCGTCGGCCTCCTGCGGGCTGTGGGGCTGCGGGGCTGTGGGTGCAGTGAGCGGGGTTGTCTGGGCGCAGCCGGCTGGCTGGCTGTTTAACCAGGTGGAAACAGCAGCTCCGCACCTCACCTCTTGCCCGCTGGCTATTCCCGCTGGCTGTTCTGAGTTCGCCCAAGTGAGTGGAAACCACAGAGTGGTCCAGAGATAAATGTTCCAGAAACAGCAAAACAGTCTCGTGAAGAAAGAGCAGAGGCCTTTGGAGATCTCTTCACAAGCAGAAGAGAAGGCCATAGTGCATAGGTAGTGAAATTGTCTTTACTTATCTGAGATAAGATGTGCAGGTCAGGTCCACGTGGGTGCCATTTGTTGTTAAAATTCGGAGGCTCCAGCTGGCCGGGCTAGCTTCACGGCAGGTAACAGAGACGCAGAGACAACGGCTGGGCAGGGAAGCTGTATTTCTTTATTCAGGAACAACGATTCATAAACTAAGACAAACTAATCACCAAACAGAACTCTGTTGTCTTTTTTGCGGTGGCGCAAGCACTCTCTCTCACTCTCCAACTCTGTCACTCTGCAACTCTGGCGGGTTCCTAGGGGCGGGGCCAAGCGGGCCCGCGAAACTAACTGGACTGATCCAATTCTCTTGGCGGGGGAGAACTAGAACCCAATGTAAAGCATACAACAAGGAAAGTTTTGTGAGTGGTGAAGCATAGCTGCAGGTGTGTCTCTGTCTCTCTCACTCTCTATCTCCCCCTTCCCTCTTGATTTCTGGCTGTCTCTATCCAATAAATAAATAAAGATAATTTTAAAATTATAAAAAGAATATGGAAGAAGAAAGTGTGTAAGGGGACAAGGAGGACAATTCTGGCCACAATGTGTTGCTTGTGGTAGGTCCAGGAGGAGCTGGCCAAGAGGCAGCTGGAATTGTGTGTCCATTATTTTTGACAGAGCCCAGAACCAGGGGAAGAAACTTGGAGCCATGAGCAGGAAAGCGGTGCTTGAAGACATGCGTCTGCACACAGTGATCTAGAGTGAGGTGGGGATGTTCAGTCCACAGGCCAAATCACTTGGTCTGCCAAGGCAGTCACAGGTGAGAGCCAAAAGTCAGTCAGTCTAGCAGTCCTTTATCATATCAGCATTAACTGATGCATTTCAAGTTGATGATTTTGTATGGTACATGAATGATGGTACAAATATCCACATAGCCTTTTAAATAGAAAAGATTCTCGTGGTCCGGGAGATGGTACAGTGGATAAAGCACTGGACTCTAAAAGATGAGGTCTGGAGTTCAATTCCCCCCTCCCCGGCAGCACATGTACCAGAATGATGCCTGGTTCTTCCTCTCTCTCCTCCAATCTTTCTCCTTTATAAATAAATAAAATCTTTTTTAAAAAAAGAAAGAAAAGATTCTCCCCATCCCCACCAATTACAGGCACTTGAGTGGTATTCACCGTATTTTTGGCATGGTTGTTGTTGTTGTTGTTGTTGTTGTTGTTTGTTTGTTTGTTAAATAATGTCCTGGGTTTTTTTTTAATTAAATGGTAATATAAAAGAACTGAGGAGATAGTGCAGTGGTAAAGCACCGGACTTGCATACATGAGGTTGTGATTCAGACACAGGCACATGGTTGATATGCCAAAGCCAAGTCATTCTCTGGTCTCTGTCTCATAAAAAAATAATAATAAATAAATAAACAAATCTTGAATAGATCTAGCATTTTTATATAAGATAAATTACAAAAATAAATAAATAAAATATAGAAAGAAATAAAGATAAATTGCATATCCATTGGAAGATCAGCTTAAGACAGAAAGGACAGATTTTTAAATGAAACATCTGAACATGTGTAACAGGTGCAGTTGACTCACTTAGAGGGTGATAATGACATTTGACAGAGTGTTACCTCCTAAGGACCTCAGCATCAAACACTGGGCTTTCTGTTCAAGGGGGCTAAAAGTATAGGAAGAGGCAGGTGACAAACAGAGCAAACACAGATATTCCCCCCCTGGAAACAAAGTGCTAACCTGAGGACCGCTGGTCGCAGTCTTTCCATGGTAGAGAGTACCCTGAGAGTTCTTCTGAATGGCCTGCATTTTGCCCAGGTCATGAGAAGCACTCGCTGTATAAGCAATGAAGTGAGTTCAAGTGGAGTAGCAGGCTTGCAGCAACAGCTGCCAGGAAACTGAATGCTGCAAGAAGGCATCGAGTTGTAGTGTAGGAGTTCTGTTGCAGTCAGGAAAGTGGATGCCGAAAATTCCAGTAAGTTGCCAACACTGATAGATAGAATGATTTCTTTTTTTTTAATTTTTTTTTTTTTTGCTATTTATTTACTCCCTTTTGTTGCCCTTGTTTTATTGTTGTAGTTATTATTGTTGTTGGATAGGACAGAGAGAAATGGAGAGAGGAGGGGAAGACAGAGAAGGGGAGAGAAAGATAGACACCTGCAGACCTACTTCACTGCCTGTGAAGTGACTCCCAGTCTGCCTCTCTCTTTCCCTAGTAGGGTGTGTCTCCACTGCAGGTGGGGAGCCGGGGCTTGAACCAGGATCCTTCCAATGGTTCTTGTGCTTTGTGCCACATGCGCTTAACCCGCTGCACTACCGCCAGACTCCCAATAGAATGATTTCTATCAGACAGTTGTGCCAGACCTTCTACCTTCTGCAACCCACAATGACCCTGGGTCCATGCTCCCAGAGGGATGGAGAATGGGAAAGCTATCAGGGGAGGGGGTGGGATATGGAGATTGGGTGGTGGGAATTGTGTGAAGTTGTACCCCTCCTACCCTATGGTTTTGTTAATTAATCCTTTCTTAAATTAAAAAAAAAAATCCAAAGCAGAAAGTTATGTGGCAGTGACTTATAAAAGTTTATCATAACACACACACACACACACACAGCCAAGAAAAGAAAGACCATGATTCCTGCATCCTAGCAATCATTCATTCAAGATGTTCTTCAATGGGTATTGGAAGATAGTCAGCAAGTGAGCTGCCAAACAGATTCACAATATCTTGGAAGTCATCAAAATATGCCTGGAGGATAATGTTGACTTGCCACTTTACCAAGAACAAAGCTTAACTGTCCCAGCTGTCAATTTTCATAGAGACTTGTATCCCGTGTTCAGAAAGATCCGAATAAATGATGATAATAGCCCTCATCTATTGAGTACCTGTCATGTGTTCGGACCATAGACTAAGGCCTATGCATATATTAATCCACTTAATTCTCACAACAGTCCTATAGTGAATAAATAAAACTTACAGCAACTTCTACAAGGTCACACAGTAAGTAGCAGAGTCAGAAGTCCAATAGATCTTATGAGTCCCAGTGCCTGTGTGTTTTGCTTTATACTAAATTGTTGTCACAATTGTGTGTGATAAGTATACTGAGCCAGGGGGCTGGGTGGTGGTGCACATGGTTGAGCACACATGTCACACAGCACAAGGACCAAGATTTGAGCCCCCAGTCCCCATCTGCAGGGGGGAAGCTACACAAGTGGTGAAGCAGGACTGCAGGTGTTTCTCCTTATCTCTCCTTCTCTATCACCCCTCCCTCTCTATTTTTGGCTGTCTCTATTCAATAAAAAAAATAGATATAATAAAAAATGTTTTCAATGAGTATGTTGAACCCATGACTAGATTCAAGAAAAGGTAAAAGCCATTTTTTTCTTCCGCTCTTTCTTTTTTTTTTTTTTTGTATTAAAGAGAATCAAATCAAGATGACACCTGCAGAAAATGTAGGAAACTGAAATTTTCTCACCATTAGTTTTGTCATACTCAAATGAAACTTTAGAAGTAGATTTAAAGAGCCGTGCAGTGGAGCACCTGGTTGAGTGCACATGTTACAGTGCGCAAGGATGCAGGTTCAAGCTCCTGGTCCCACACCTGCAGGGGGAAAGCTTCAAGTGGTGAAGCAGGGCTGCAGGTGTCTCTCTGCCTCTCTCCCTCTCTATCTCTCCTTCCCTCTTGATTTCTGGCTGTCTCTATCCAATAAATAAGATTTTTTTTTAAAGTAGACTTAAGAGAAAGAATGACTCTAGGTCTGTGATGACAGAATCGCCAGGTTCGAACTCCACCATATACTGTGCTAGTATCAGGCGCCAAAAGTCAGGATGTAGTAACTCTTCTGGCTTCACATTTGAGAATTATTATTTTTTATTTCTTCATTGGGGAATTCGTGTTTTACATTCAACAGTAAATACAATAGTTTGTACATGCATAACATTTCCCAGTTTTCCACATAACATATACAACCCCCACTCTGTCATCCTTTTTGGACCTTTATTCTCCCCAACACCCCACACCAGAGTCTTTTACTTTGGTGCAATACGCCAATTGCAGTTCAGGTCCTACTTGTGTTTTCTCTTCTGATCTTGTTTTTCAACTTCTGCCTGAGAGTGAGATCATCACATATTCATCCTTCTGTTTCTGACTTATTTCACTTAACATGATTTGTCCAAGGTCCATCCAAAATCGGCTGAAAACGGTCACCATTTTTTATAGCTGAGTAGTATTCCATTGTGTATATAGACCACAACTTGCTCAGCCACTCATCTGTTGTTGAACACCTGGGTTGCATTCAAATTTTCGCTATTACAAATTGTGCTGCTAAGAATATATGTGTACACAGATCTTTTTGGATGGGTGTGTTGGGTTCCTTAGGATATATCCCCAGGAAAGGAATTGCAGGGTCATAGGGTAGGTCCATTTCTAGCCTTCCGAGAGTTCTCCAGACTGTTCTCCACAGAGGTTGGACCAATTGACATTCCCACCAGCAGTACAGGAGGGTTCCGTTGACCCCACACCCTCTCCAGCATTTGCTGCTGTTACCTTTTCTGATGTATGACATTCTCACAGGAGTGAAGTGGTATCTCATTGTTGTCTTAATTTGCATTTCTCTGACAATCAAAGACTTGGAGCATTTTTTCATGTGTTTCTTGGACTTTTGGATCTCTTCTGTGGTGAATATTCTGTCCATGTCCTCCTCCCCATTTTTGTATGGGGTATTTGTTTTCTTGTTGTTGAGTTTGTCAAGCTCTTTATATATTTTGGTTGTTAGCCTCTTGTCTGATGTATGGCATGTAAAGATCTTCTCTCATTCTGTGAGGGGTCTCTTGTTTTGGGTAGTTGTTTCTTTTGCTATGCAGAAGCTTTTTAATTTGATATATTCCCATAGGTTTATACTTTATACATGCCTTAGCTTTCTTTGTAATTGGATTCATTTCAGTATACAAGTCTTTCACTTCTTTGGTTAGGTGTATTCCCAGATATTTTATTGTTTTGGTTGCTATAATAAAAGGAATTGATTTCTGGATTTCAACTCCTTCTTAGTGCTTTAATAGAAGAATGCCACTGACTTTTGAATATTAATTTTGTAGCCTGACACCTTACTGTATTGCCTGATGATTTCCAAATGCTTCTTGCTGGATTCCTTAGTTTTTTCTATGTATACTAGCATGTCATCTACAAATAGGGAGAGTTTGACTTCTTCTCTTCAAATCTGTATCCCTTTAATTCCTTGCTTCTGCCTGATTGCTATGGAAAGAACTTCCAACACTATGTTGAATAATAATGGTGATAGTGGGCAGCTCTGTCTAGTACCTAGTCTGAGGGGAAATGCTTCCAATTTTTCACCATAGAGTATGATGTTGGTTGTAGGTTTGCTATATATAGACTCCACTATCTTCAGGAATTTTCCATCTATTCCTATTTTCTGTAGTGTTTTGATCATAAAGGGATGTTGTATTTTGTCAAAAGCTTTCTCTGCATCTATTGATATAACCACGTGGTTTTTGGTCTTGCTTTTTTATTGATGTGGTGGGTCACATTGACTGATTTATGTATATTAAACCAACCTTGCACCCCTGGGATAGTCCCCACTTGGTCATGATGAACAGTCTTTTTAATATACTGCTATATATGAATACTTCTGTATACAGTTGGCTAGAATTTTGTTCAATATTTTAGCATCCATGTTCATCAGAGATATCGGTCTGTAGTTTTCTTTTTTTGGTTGTGTCCCTGTCTGCTTTTGGTATCAACGTGATGTTGGCTTCATAGAAGCTGGAAGGGAGTATTCCAGTGTCTTCAATCTTCTGGAAAATTTTTAAAAGTAGAAGTATTAGTTCTTCTTTGAAGGTTTTGTACAATTCATTTGTAAAACCATCTGGTCCAGGACTTTTATTCTTGGGAAGGTTTTTGATAACTGTTTCAACTTAATTATCTGTGATGGGCCTGTTCATGTAACCTAGTTCCTCTTTACTTAATTTGGAAGTTCATAGGTATCTAAGAAATTGTCCATTTCTTCCAGCTTCTCTATCTTGGTGGCATATAGTTGTTCATAGAAGTCTCACATGATATGTTGAATTTCTGTGGTATCTTTTGTGATATATCCTCTTTCATTTATGATCTGATTTATTTGGGTCTTCTCCCTTTTTTGCTTTGTGAGACTGGCTAAAGGTTTGTTAATTTTGTTCACTCTTTCAAAGAGCCAACATTTACTTTAGTTGATCTTTTGTATGGTTTTCTTATTTTCAAAGTTATTGATTTCTGTCCTAACTTTAGTGATTTCTATTCTTCTGGTTGCTTTAGAATTCCTTTGTCTTCTTCTTCTAGGTCTTTAAGATGTGCAATCAAGCTATTTGTGCTTTTTCTTGTTTCCTAATGTGTGCTTGTACAGCTATGAACTTCCCTCTCAGTACTGCCTTAGTTGTGACCCAAATATTTTGATAGCTTGTATCTTCATTTTCATTGAACTCTCAAAACATTTTGATTTCTTCCTTTATTTCCTCTTTGACCCAGTAGTTGTTAAGGAGTGTACTGTTAAGCTTCCACATTTGGGTATTATTACTAATCTTTTGTTGATTGTTAAGTGTTAGTTTAATTCCACTGTGGTCTGAGAAGATGCTTGTGATGCTCTTGAATTTGCTGATGCTGTCTTTGTGGCCTAACATATGGTCTATCCTTGAGAATGACCCATGTGCACTTGAGTAGAATGTGCATTCCAGTTTCTTGGGATGAATGACTCTGAAAATGTCCAATAGTTCTAGTTTATCTATCTCCTCATTTAGCTCCCTCATGTGTTTATTGATTTTCTACCTGGATGATCTGTCAAGTTGAGGGTGTGGGGTGTTGAAGTCCCCTACTATGATTGTGTTGCTGTTAATATATTGCTGTAGCTCCTTCAGTAGATGTTTGATGTATTTAGATGGCTTCTCATTGGGTGCATAGATGTTAATAATTGTTAAGTCCTCCTGATTGACTGATCCACTGAGCATTAAGTAGTGTCCATCCCTATCTCTTTTAATTTTATTTATTTTAAAATCTATCATGTCAGATATAAGAATAGCTGTCCCTGTCCTTCATTGTGAGCCATTGGCTTGTATGGTTGTTTTCCATCCTTTCACTTTAAGTCTGTGCTTGTCTTGTTGAGTTAGGTGGGTTTCCTGTAGACAGCATATTGTTGGGTTGTGTATTCTGATCCATCTTCCTACCCTGTGCCTTTTAATAGGTGAATTCAGGCCACTGACGTTTCAATAAACATCAGTTATCAAATATCAATTATCAAAGACTGAAGAATTTTAACGATATTCTTGTAGATTTTTAGAGTGTTCTGATATATGGCCTATTTATGGTGGTCTGACTGTTTATAGGAGAGCTTTCAGAACTTCTTTCAGGGCTGGCTTGGTGATAGCTGATTCTTTCAACTGTTGCTTGTCTGAGAAGGTTTTGATGCCTCCATCTAGTCTGAATGACAGTCTAACAGGATATAGTATTCTTGGCTGAAAGCCTTTCTTCATTGAGCACTCGATAGATATCTTGCCATTCTCTCAGGCCTGTAGTGTTTGTGTGGAGAAGTCTGCTGCTAATCTTATGGGTTTTCCTCTGTAGGTGACTCTTTGTTTTTCTCTTGCAGCCCTCAGGATCCTTTCTTTATCCTTATTCCTTTCCATTTTAAATAGGCTGTGTCTTGGTGTCTTGAAGTCTGGGTTAATTCTGTTTGGGACCCTCTGGGCTTCTTGAACCTTTATGTCTTTGATGTTGTCTAGAATAGAGAAATTTTCAGCTATTATGGCCTGAAGAATGCTTTCTTCCCCTCCCTCTCTTTCTTCCTCTGGTAAGCCAATAATGCGTATATTGTTTCTTTTGAAGTCATCCCACACGTCTCTGTTGTTGTTTTCAGTATCTCTTAAACTCTTTTTGAGATCTCTTACTTCTTTTTGAGTTGCCTCTAATTCATCCTTGATCTTGTTAATTCTGTCTTCAGCCTCATTGATTCTATTCTCTCTCCCCTCTACTGTTTTCTAGAGTTCACCTATTTTGTTACCCTATTCTGATACTGTTTTAGCTTGTTCAGATAGTTGCGTTCTTAGCTCAGCTGTTTCAGCTTTCTCCTCTCTAATAAACTTGAGATAATTGGTGTTTTCTTCCAAAGTTTCATTCATTGTTTCTGCATTTCTGATGACAATTCTTTCAAACTCTTTACTCACTCCTGTGATTATTTCCTTAACTAGTGTTTGGATGTTGACCTCATTATTTTGTGCTTCAACCTTTGCAGGGCTTTTAGATGGACTCTTGTCCTGGTTCATTTCTCCAATATTTCTTCTTGTTGGTTTAACCATTTTATATAATAAGTTATGAGGTCCCTCTTTCAGTATTTTTCAAATTACTGATCACTCTTTCCTGGATTGACTTGTGTCTAAAGTAGGTAATTAAAGGGTTGACAGTTGTGGAAATTGACAGTTGTTTCAATATTATTTAATCCCTGAGTTGGAGCACAGTGGCTTAAAAGCCTCTTTTGTTCATTTTCTTCCTTTTAGGCTATGGGAGCCTGAGGGCTTTTAAATTATAAGTAGGCTTCTTAACTTAATCACTGACTCCTGACCAAGAGATAAAGCAGGGTGGGGCAGAGATAATCCAGTGGTTATACAAAGAGACTCTCACAGCCCCACCGCTAGATCTTCTCCTGAGTTTCCTCATTAGTTCTCTGTCCCCTGGTGTTGCACAGTGCCTTCCCTCCTGTCTCTCCCCCCCCCCCCCCAGATTCTGAGGGCAGTAGCAATGGAGACTCACAGTTGCATTTGTTGAGTCTTTGGGGAGTTCTCTTCTCTCTTAAGCTGTCTTTTTGTTGGTGAAACAGACTGGAGGTGGTGTCTCAACTGGTAAACTGCCAGACTGTTGCCAGCCACTTAATCTCTCACTAGGCTCCTCTCTGTCCATGAGCCACATGTGTTTGTACTCACTGGTGATTTGATGGGTTCCTGAAGTTATCTGGTCCTGTCTTGTTGCAGTCCCAGCTGTTCTCCTTTGGTATTCTTAGTTTCCACATTTGAGAATTCTTACTATTCATAATCCCTTGCACAGAGGTAGAAACTGAGATGCCACATGGTTGGATACCAAGAAAATATTAGTGGAAAAAATGTGAAGTGAACTTAAGAGGTATCTGGAGTAGACAGACAGTTGAAGTAGCTATAGCATCCATTGAAAGGCAGTACCAATGATCCTTGACTTACTTTTCAGACATCTTTAGTTGGTAGTGAGCGTTTCTTTATAATATGGCCTCACAAATTAGAACATCTACAGAAACTGGAAGTAATTATGCTTAATGAAAGAAGAGATGAAAGACAATTACCAGATGGTTTCATTCATATGTAGAATCTAGAAGATTGAGACACCTGAATTTGCAAAAAATAATGATGATGATGATGATCATAATAATAAGAAAACAAATTGTGTCTTAAATTTTTGTGAGAGTTTTGTTGTTTATTGTTTGGAGAGTGGAGACCCAGAACGTTGGTGGTGAGTACAGTATGGAATTATACCCTATAATCTTATAAACCATTAGTAATCACAAATTTAAAAAATAAATAAAGACTAGAACAAGTAAGAAAAAAAGGGGGGGGGAAGGTCCACAGATAATAAACAAGCTTTTTAGTCAGATAGAAACCCTGAAGCTTCACTCATAGAACTGCCCAGTACGTCTCTGTAAAGGATTTGATAAGGACAATTTCTGATGCTCCTTTTAACTTGAGGCCTAAGAGATAGGTAAGGGTCGGAGGTCAGCTGCTTTTCTGCAGGTCTATCAGTATGGACTAGTAGCAATACACACACATACACAAACTAGCATTATATCAACCTGGAAGAAAAGGTCTACATCTTCAGAAAAGCGCCAAAAGTAGTGACAGTTCAGTGTAAATGGTTCTCCAGAGTCCTCCAGTCTTCCTTGGAATTTACTCAAGAAAACTGAGTCATCCCATTCTATGACCTGGGCAAGCGACCGGAACTACCACTCCAAAAAAAAAGAAAGAAAAGAAAGAAAAAATGAGCCCTCCAAATAAAAAAAAAAAATCCTATCTTTAAATGAATTATAGAAATATATAGGACTGAGTTGTGAGGACTCTGGATAAATTAAATAGTTCTTAAGACATTTCAGATCATTTTTTATTCCACTGTTAGAAACGACTGATTATTTCTGAATGAGCCATAATTTTCCAGACTCTCTCCCACAACTGAGGCTTTCACCCTGAAAGCTGAACTTTCATCATTGAGTGGGCACTATTACCATGAGTTTCTCTTAGATAATAAACTAATTGGCAGTTATCTTGTCTAAATAAGACATTTAAATATTTACATGAAATTGGAATTGTTTAAATTTTTGAAAAAAGATTCTTACCCAAAATACACACTATAGTTTAGAGGATATTCCTGAATCATTTCCTGTGACTCACCAACTAGCTATCACATTTGTTCAATGTACATAGGCACTGATCTTTTGGTTAGGGCAATTATATATTTTCCAGATTTCAGATTGAACCAAGTTCTTAAGTAAATCTTATAATCAATTGTTACATTTCTTTTCATATAGAAACAAAGGAGAGAGGCAAAAACTCCAACAGATCCGAGAGTAAGTTGCTTGGAATTAAATTCTTTACTTGTAAAGAAGAGTGTGGGTGGAAGAAAGAGGAACTCTGAAATCCTTTTAGTATTAATACTTGAAAGGTTTCTTTATTTTCTTTATTTATCTCTCACCTTCTCAGCCTTATTTGTCTATTACCAGCAAAAAAAAAAAAAAAAGAAAGAAAGAAAATCTCTCCTTCACCTCTTATGAATTCCCTGTTTCATTCCTCTTAGTGGCCTTTGAAAACTTTCTCTTCCTCTATGTCCCTAAAATCCCCAATCACAAGACTGTACTTCTAGCCTGCTACTTTTCTGAGAAAATAGAAACTGAGGTGTTTTTCTTTTTACTTCCTTTCTCTTCTCCTTGAATTTTTCTGCAATGTAAACTGTTTTTCTCCTTTCAATCTTTGCTTCCAGAAAGTCATGTCTCTCTCCTGGGAATGCTATCTTCACATTTCCACTTGATTATAAACTCATCTCCCTTGTTCCTTATTCCTTCAATTTTCTTCCTTGATTTTGTTTGTTTGTTGTTTAGATAGAGACAGAGAGGGAAAGAAACCACAGCACTAAAGTTCCCTTTAGTGTGGTGGGGACTGAGCTCAAACTTGGGTCACACACAGCAAATAACACACCATCCAAACTGAGCTATTTCACCAACCCCTTCCTTGATTTTTCAGTCGGTACTGATATTTTTATTATTAGTTCTCACTCAGGTAAAGCTAGTCTTTTTTTTTTTTTTTTGGTGATTTTTTAAAAATTTTTTTATTGATAAAATGGAAACACTGACAAAACCACAGGATAACAGGGGTGCAACTCCACACAATTCCCACCACCAGAAATCCGTATCCCATCCCCTCCCCTGATAGCTTTCCTATACTTTATCCCTCTGGGAGTATGGACTCAGGGTCATTGTGGGTGCAGAAGGTGGAAGGTCTGGCTTCTGTAATTGCTTCCCCACTGAACATGGGCATTGACAGGTCAATCCATACTCCCAGCCTGTCTCTCTCTTTCCCTAGTGGGGCGGGGCTCTGGGGAAGCAGAGCTCCAGGACATATTGGTGGGGTTGTCTGTCCAGGGAAGTCTGGTTGGCATCATGCTGGCATCTGGAACCCGGTGGCTGAAAAGAGAGTTAACACACAAAGCCATACAAACTGTTAACCAATCATAAACCTAAAGACTGGAATTGTGTAGATGAAGAGTTGGGGGGGGGTCTCTGTTTTGTAGATAGCTAGTAGGCATATTTTAGTTATATCCCAAAGGGCCTATTGCTATACTAGTCTTTTTTTTTCCCTGAGCCTGAAATCTGATATGCAGGTGGATCCAAGTTATTATTAGGGGAGATGATGTCATGGCTGGAAAAAGGACCAGAAAGCTGGATCAGGAAAGAAAGTAGCTCCCAAATATCGGAAAGGTGTATAGATATTGTTGACTGTAAACCCCATCGATTTGATGTGATCTGGGGCCCATATTCAGCTTAGGAGCCTATGTGACCTCTGCATCCCTGTAGATCTGAGCTCACATTCTGTGGTCATGAGTTGGAACATTCCAAGCTGCCCCAATTTCAGGAGCCAATCTTTAAAACCAAAAAAAAAAAAAAAAGGAAGGAAGGAAGAAAGAAAGAAAGGAAGAAAGAAAGAAAGAAAGAAAGAAAAAGAAAGAGAGAGTGAGAGAGACTGTATGAGGCTCTGAAGTCCCAGGTTCAGTCCCCAGCATCACAGTAAGCCAGAGTTGATAGGGTAAACAGTGAACAATATTTATATACTTTCCTCATATTTAGGAGCTACTCTCTGTCCTAATTCTGATACCATCTTCCCAGAAAATACTACCCAAATGCTAGCTATCAGGCCAAGACAAAAATTACTAAAGTCATGGGCCCCTTGGAACATACCTAAAGTAGATTTCCTAGCTCCTTCCCACACGAAGACCCCTAGTTTCATCTGCTCTATTCTTACCTCTGGGTTTCTGCTTATTAAACACTTTTTCTTGCTTTCTATCTTACTGCCTTTCAGCCACCAAGTTGCAAACAGCTACCATGATGCCATCCTGACTTCCCTGGGCAGACAACCTCACCAATATTTCCTGAAACCCCACTATCCAGAGCCGTGCCCCACTAGGGAAAGACAGAAACAGACTGGTGTATGGAACCACCTGCCAATGCCCATGTCCAATGAAGAAGTAATTACAGAAACCAGACCTCCCACCTTCTGCACCCCATAAAGAATTTAGTCCATACTCCAAGAGGGGTAAAGAACAGGGAAGGTTCCAATGGAGGGGGTGCCATACTGAGCTCTGGTGGTGGGAACTGTGTGGAATTGTATTCCTGTTATCTTACAAACTTGTTACTCATTATTAAATCACTAATTTTTGAAGGGAAGAGGAGGGGAGGGGAAGGGAAGGGAGAGGAGGGGAGGGGAAGAGGAAGGGGAAGGGGAAGGGGAAGGGGAAGGGGAAGGGAAATTCTTGACATTGTCTTTACCTATGTTCCCTCCTCTATCATCCCTTTAGTACTAAAAAAAAATTTTTTTTTTGTCTCCAGGGTTATTATCACTGGGACTTGGTGCCTACACTGCGAATCTACTGCTCCTGGAGGCTATTTTTCCCCTTTTGTTGCCCTTGTTGTTTATAATCGTTATTACTATTGTTGCTGTTGCTGGATAGGACAGAAAGAAATTCAGAGAGGACGGGAAGACAGAGCGGGGGAGAGAAAGACAAATATCTGCAGACCTGCTTCACCGCCTGTGAAGTGACTTCCCTGCAGGTGTGGAGCCCCCGGGCTCCAACTGGGATCCTTACGCCTGTCTGGTCCTTCACACCACGTGCGCTTAACCCACAGCACTACCGCCCAGCCCCCCTGTAATCAATTTTTTTAAGAGTAGTCTACATTAGCTTCTTACATTTCTTTTTGTAAAATATTTATTTATTTTACCTTTTGTTGCCCTTGTTTTTTATTGTTGTAGTTATTATTGTTGCTGTTATTGATGTCATCGTTGTTAGGACAGAGAGAAATGGAGACAGGAGAGGAAGACAGAGAGGGGGAGAGAAAGACAGAAACCTGCAGACCTGCTTCACCACCTGTGAAACGACTCCCCTTCAGGTGGGGAGCCGGGGGCTTGAATCGGGATCCTTAGGCCGGTCCTTGCGCCTTCGCACCACCTGTGCTTAAAACCCGCTGTGCTACAGCACGACTCCCAGCTTCTTACATTTCTTCACTAACCCTTTACTCACAAGTTCCTTATAGGTTCATGAATAACCTCCTACTCCTCAAATTCTAGTTCACCCTTTAAAACCTTCTGCAGTGTTTATTACTGTGGGTGATCTTATGGCCCCTGAAACTCCTCTCCCCCTTGGTTTTCTGACTGTACTATACTGTTTCCCCTAAGAATTCCCTAGTCACCTTTCATATCACATGACACCACGTATTCATAAGTTTATCCATGGTCTCCTCTGTACCTTTCCTCACTCTATCCTTTAGCAATCCAGATGAGTGGCTGAGTAAGTTGTGGTATATATATATATACAGGATGGAATACTACTCAGCTATTAAAAATGGTGAATTCACCTTCTTCATCCCATCTTGGATGGAGCTTGAACAAATCATGTTAAGTGAGATTAACCAGAAAGAGAAGGATGAATATGGGACGATCTCACTCATCGACAGAAGTTGAAAAACAAGAACAGAAGGGAAAACACTAAACAGAACTTGGACTGGAGTTGGTGTATTGCACCAAAGTCAAAGACTCTGGGGTGTGGGGAGGGTTCAGGTCCTGGAACATGGCGGCAGAGGTGGACCCGGTGGGGGTTGAATTGTTATGTGGAAAACTGAGAAATGTTACACATGTACAAACTATTGTATTTTATTGTTGACTGGAAACCATTAAGCCTCTAATAAAGAAATTAAAAATAAATAATCCAGTTGCTTGGGGAATTTTTCACATGTGAATTCTCAGTCCAAAAGTTTTTTTTTAATCAAGTTCTTTATCAAGTTTTATCATCCATAAAAACTAGAATTCCTCAAAGGCAAAAACTATATTTAATTCATTCTTGTTTGTGCTTTCTTTATTTTTAAAGTCTTTTGTAAATGTAATTAATTTGCCAACTTCTCTTTTACATCTATAATACAAGCAGAAACCAAATAATTTGATCAACATAATAAATGTTTCAATTGAGCCAAATGATATATATATGATAACTATGGTATTTTACATGTGTCAGAGACAAAAAGAAAACAAAAAACAAACAAAAAAAAAAAACCTGGACTATAGTTACCAGTACCAAGTGCTTGATTTACCTGTGGTAACTGATGCTGCCTGGAAACAGGTATGCAGGAAAACAGTGGCTGGTTGCTGCTTGGTGGTGGGCAAGGTATGTGAACACATATTTGGGGAAGGTATGAAATTATATCCCTCTACCCCAGAGGCCTGCCCCACTAGGGAAAGAGAGAGGCAGGCTGGGAGTATGGACCGACCAGTCAACGCCCATGTTCAACGGGGAAGCAGTTACAGAAGCCAGACCTTCCACCTTCTGCAACCCATAATGACCTTGGGTCCATATTCCCAGAGGGGTAAAGAATAGGAAAGCTGGGAGTCGGGCTGTAGCGCAGCGGGTTAAGCGCAGGTGGCGCAAAGCACAAGGACCAGCATAAGGATCCCGGTTCGAACCCCGGCTCCCCACCTGCAGGGGAGTCGCTTCACAGGCGGTGAAGCAGGTCTGCAGGTGTTTATCTTTCTCTCCCCCTCTCGGTCTTCCCCTCCTCTCTCCGTTTCTCTCTGTCCTATCCAACAACGACGACAATAATAACTACAACAATAAAACAACAATGGCAACAAAAGGGAATAAATAAATAAAATAAAATATTTTTAAAAACTTAAATAAAAAAAAAGAATAGGAAAGCTATCAGGGGAGGGGATGGGATACGGAGTTCTGGTGGTGGGAATTGTGTGGAGTTGTTAATATCTCCTTTTTTAAATATACATATATATATATATATATATATATATATATATATATATATATATCCATAATATGGGTTCTGGATATACATATATATATATATATGTATGTATGTATTTTAAATTTCAAGAGCTCTGGCGGTACTAGGGTTTGAACCTGCAACATGTGGTTTGTTTTGTGCTTTCAATCCCCACCTCCACCATCCAAAGCCTGAAATAGGGAAGTAGGATCTCAATAAAAGTTATTTAAGATGAGATAAATAGTATTTCCCACCAGCAAATGAAACTCAGCAGACCCAAATCTAAACATCTGTCTGGCTCTCCACAACTTAAAACAACCCAGTTTGCTAACTTCCCTATTTCTCTTAATATATCAGATTTCAGGCTCGGGGGGGGGGGGAAAAACAAACTAGTATAGCCACAGGCCCTTTGGAATACAACTAACATATGCCTACTAGCTCTCTACAAAACAGAGACCCCCCCACCTCAACTCTTCATCTGCACTATTCCAGTCTTTAGGTCCATGATTGGTCAACAACTTGTCTGGCTTTGTATGTTAACTCTCTGTTCAGCCACCAGTTCCGGATACCAGCATGATGCCGACCAGACTTCCCTGGGCAGATGACCTCACCAATATGTCCCAGAGCCCCGCTTCCCCAGAGCCCCGCCCCACTAGGGAAAGAGACAGGCAGGCTGGGAGTATGGATTGGCCTACCAGTGCTCATGTTCTGTGGGGAAGCAATTACAGAAGCCAGACCTTCCACCTTCTGCATCCCACAATGACCTTGGGTCCATACTCCCAGAGGGATAAAGAATAGGAAAGCTATCAGCGGAGGGGATGGGATACGGAGTTCTGGTGGCGGGAATTGTGTGGAGTTGTATCCCTGTTATCCTATGGTTTTGTCAATGTTTCCTTTTTATAAATAAATAATAATAATAACAATAACAATAATAATATCACCAATAATATTACTAACTTCTAACTTCTCCACGCCTTAAAATCTCAGCTCCGGGGCCAGGTGGTGGCACACCTGGTTGAGCGCACATATTACAGTGCAAAAGAACCCAGGTTCGAGCCCCTGGTCCCCACCTGCAGGGGGAAAGCTTCATGAGTGGTGAAGCAGGGCTGCCGGTGTTTCTCTGTCTCTCTCCCTCTCTATCTTACCCTCCCCTCTCAATTTCTGGCTGTCTCTATTCAATAAATAAATAAAGCTAATATAAAAAATTTTAAATCTCAGCTCCAATTCTGGTATGCTATTTTTTCCTTTGTCCCCTATTTTTATTTTTAAAAAATTATGTGTTAATTACTGATTGTTCCAATGTTGTCTTTCCTAAGTTCATAAACTCAGCTGTCCACTAGTTCACATTCTTTCTGTCACAACATCATATTGGGACAATAATTATCTCCTTTGTATCTTTTTTTTTAATTTGTAAAATGGAAGTATTGACAAGACCATAGGATAAAAGAGGTACAATTCCATATAATTCCTACCACCAGAACTCCGGATGCCATCCCCTCCCTTGAAAGCTTTCCAATTTTTGTCCCCCTGGGAGTATGGACCCAGGAGCATTATACATCCCAGATAGCTTCTTCATTTCTCCTACTTCTGGCTTAATCTTCACTTAAGAACCCTTCAATTCTACTCAACAACTCAAAAGTTGCTAATATTTATTTCCTCCCTAGCAGATTACAAACACCTTGTCCTAGAATTCAGCATTTTTGTTATAATATATCCCTTCCCCAAAATACTCATATGCTTGGAAGAACTACAGATCTACTCAAGTAACCCCGATACAAGTAAAACATACTCATTTATCAACCCATAGCTGTCAATAAATAAATAAATAAGAAAGCTATGAAATTCAAGCACTCTCTCTTTCTGTGTCTCTGCTTCTCTTTTCAGTTTCCCTTCTCTGTATTGCCATGCTTCCTCTAGTTGTTCAGTTTCCATTCCCTCCCAGTTTCAGTGAGCAAACAGCACAATATGACTACACCCAATACCTTCTCAGCCTTAGTAAGTCTCCTTGCAATTTCTGCTTCCACTGCTAACTCTTGACTTCCCAGTTTCAAATTCTAGAGAGCCCAATGGCCTACTTGTTTCATGCTAGATGACAGAAATACAGCAGAACAGACTACAGACTTGCCCACATTTGAATCACACACCTATCCTATTTCAGGCAGGTGTGATTCCATCAAACAGGGATGGGAAATGGGAAAGACAACAGGACCAGACTGGACCTTTTGGAAACATCATTCTGGGCAAACGAGATTCCTTCCAAAGGAATTCTTTTTAAAGGCAAGTAATGATCAATGTTTCTAAGGCATTATCTTTTCCTATACATTCTGTCAAAAGGGAATTGTTATTTCACAAACCCAGTCTACAATTTAATGTGTTTGCTCATGCTGCCAAGCTCTGCTACCATCTTACCATCTCAAAGTCTACCATCCAAAATGTATGGGCAGGGGCTGGGTGGTGGTGCACCTGGTTTAAATGTATGTATGACCATAGGCAAGGACACAGGTTCA
Organism: Erinaceus europaeus; assembly: GCF_950295315.1. Taxonomy (NCBI): domain Eukaryota; kingdom Metazoa; phylum Chordata; class Mammalia; order Eulipotyphla; family Erinaceidae; genus Erinaceus; species Erinaceus europaeus. The sequence goes on along the minus strand of NC_080171.1, from coordinate 11,770,636 downwards.
AGCCCCCTGTCCCCACCTACAGGGGGGCAGAGAACACTTCATGCATGGTGAAACAGGACTACAGTTGTCTCTCTGTCTCTCTCTATCTCTGTCTCCCCCTCCTCAATTTCTCTCTGTTATATCAAATGAAAAGGGTGTTTAAAAAAAAAAGAAGGAAACATTTTTTAAAAGACATGGACAGGCATTAACAGGAATTTCAAAACAGTCAATACACAAGAAAATAAGTCATGAAAAATCATTTGAACACAATGACACAAAACTCAAGATGCAAATTAAATTGGCCAAAGTAAATTTAGAATGATTCCTGTACTTATTGATGGCAGTTTCTTGTCTTCCTATAAAATATAGCTAAAATAAACTGCACTCAAATTTCCTGTCAAATTTCCACAAATTTGTCTAAATATAAGTTTAAAAATAGGGAATACACCTAACATCAAGAATTTTTAAAATAACAGCACCAGGCCAAGTAGTGCTGAAAATGCCGTAAAAGTATATACCATGTGTATATTCATATTAAAAAAAAACATAAATACCAGTGGAGTACAGTTACATTAAAACTATATTTTATATCACATAACTATATTGAACAAAATCAAATTAAGATGCTTTTACAAAGTGATACATCAACATGATTCATTTTGTAATACACAGGGGGGAAAATGATTTTTCTATTCCATCAACTAGAAGAACTCACTTTTAAGCTCTTGGCACCGCATCTTCTATATACTCTTAATATGTATATTCTTTTTTTTTAATTCCTCTTAAAATTTTTTGAATCAATGTAGGTATACTGCTAACTAGCATTTAGCTCTTTTTTTTTTAAACAAATTATGTTATGGTCCTTTTTCTATGTTGTTAGCTATCTTTAAAGTGTTATTTTTACTTGTTCCATAATACTCTATCACATGAATAGGTAACAACTGATTTCTAACCAAAAACTTCTTAATATTAAATCTCATATTTTATCTACCTTTTTTTTTAATTTAAGAAAGGATAAATTAACAAATCCATAGGGTAGGAGGGGTACAATTCCACACAATTCCCACCACCTGGTTTCCATATCCCACCCCCTCCCCTGATAGCTTTCCCATTCTCTATCCCTCTGGGAGCATGGACCCAGGGTCCTTGTGGGATGCAGAAGGTGGAAGGTCTGGCTTTTTATCTACCTTTTTGTCTACACAATCACTGGTGACCTGTAATGAATATTCTGTGTCTTTAGTAACCACATCTTACATTTTCCTTAAGATGAATTCAACAAATACAGTTGAAAGACAAAGAGTATAACCATTTAAAAAAAAAAAAAAACTTAAGAATTTCTAAATACCACTTTAACTAAAACTGTGATGTGACAATATTAGGAAAATAAGGAGGAGGGAAAGATGAGGGAAGGAACAGATGGTATTGGAGAGTTAAGTTCCAACATCCATAGCAGGAAGCCATTGGTACAGAAAATGGAAAAATATCTGAAGTTAGTCTAAGAGCACATTTGGAGATAAAAAGGTGAAACGATGATGAATGAAATGATGAAAGAGTAGGTGGGCTCTGGGGACAGGGCTTAGTCATGCAACACAGGACTTACATGTGGAAGGCTTGTCCAAGTTCAAGCTGCAGCACCATGTGTGCTGGAGAAATGCTGTTTCTCTCTTTCTCTCTGTGTGTGTGTCTCTCTCTCAAGTGAATAAGTAAATCTTTATTAAAAAAGTGAGCAGAAATCAAACTAGCAGTACAACTTAAATACAAAATAAAACAGATACACAAGTTGACTTAAGACCCCACGATTCTCATACTTCTTCAGATTAAAAAAGCAACATATTGATTATGTACCTACCGTTGCCTATAAAGACCTTGACATTTTTGATTTTGTGACTCCTTCTTGAGGACACAAAACAAAGCACATAAGTGCTGCTGTGAGAGGTGCAAATAACTACGTTTGATCTGTCGAAGCTCCCTAGAGTGAAGACAATTACTGTCAACAGGAGAAATCGTCTCTTCGTGACTCAGCAGTGGAATGTTAGAAAACTGCTTATGTTGAAAATCTTCAAGTTTTATCTCAAAAAAAATTTAAATAAGGAAAAATTAGGGGACTAGGTGGTGGCATACCTGGTTGAGCGCACAAGTTACAATGCACAAGGACCGGGGTTCAAGCCCAGCCCCCACCTGCAGGGGGAAAGTTTTGCAAGTGGTGAAGCAGTGTTGCAAGTGTCTCTCTGTCTCTCTCCCTCATTACCACCTCCTCCCTCTCAATTTCTGGCTGTCTCTATCAAATAAATAAATGTAATAAAAATGTAAAAGAAAAATTAGGACACTTACTCCCCAAGGTAAAATTTAATGGAGTAGTGAATTTTTCTACACCGACCTCTTCCATTTATCCACTGAGCATAGAATATGTTAGAAGCAGTCCTCAGCAAAATGTTAGAAAAATTTCAAAAACAAAAACAAACAAAAAAATCTGGACATTAGAAATAAACAAGTCCTTAGAGGTTTTCATTCTTGAACAATTTTCTCAGAGATCTTCTTATATGTTCTTGAAAAATAGTTGTCCTTCCAGTTCACTTTATTGTAGGGACAGGAACTTTCTCAAGCCTCAGAATATTAATATCATAAAAATAAATCATCCTGAATTGCACCAGGTCTGAATTATTCCCTTTTCTCATGTAACTGGTTGTCAGGGCATTCTGTCTAATAAGTAATGCCTCAGGTCAGTTTCCTCCACCAATGGCCGTCAAGTCTCTGTCTCCAGCACATCATCTTCAACTAGTCCAAAAGTAGACTAGTAGATGCTCCCCAAGTCCTTTCCCCTTCTGGTCATAGAGTCACGGATTATATTTTTGTTTTATTTGGTTCATTCATTTGTTTCATGTCTTTTTGTATCCTATTTGAGTGAATTCTTAAGAGTCCTAAATATTTTATTAGACACTGAGTTAACTACAATTGTCACTATTTGCATAGTAAGTGAAAAGTGGTATTAAGATATAATTTGGGAGTCGGGTGGTAGTGCAGCGGGTTAAGCGCACATGGCACAAAGCACAAAGACCGGCTTAAGGATCCCCCCCCCCCAGCTCCCCACCTGCAAGGGGAGTCCCTTCACAGGCGGTGAAGCAGGTCTGCAGGTGTCTGTCTTTCTCTCCCCCTCTCTGTCTTCCCTTCCTCTCTCCATTTCTCTCTGTCCTATCCAACAACAATGATATCAATAACAACAACAATAAAACAACAAGGGTTAACAAATGGGAATAAATATTTTTTAAAAATTTTAAATGATGTAATTTAATATTATTTTTCTGCTTTACAGAGGTTTAATCAACATGTAAGATACTTAAAGCATGCATTGTGGTTAAATGATGCACATATATTTAGTGACTGGTTATCACCCATCCAGTAAGTTAACACACCTACCACCTCACTCGTTTTTGTGACAAAATATAACTTCTACTGTCAGCAAATTTCAGTTGTACAATACAACATTATTTACTGTAGTTGCCATGATATATGTTAGATCTTCATACATTCTGCATCTTAAATCTGAAGGTTTATACTCTTTTACCAAGTTCTCCCTATCTCTCTCACTCAAGCACGTGCAAGTATGAAGCCATAGCCCTGAAATCTGACAATTTTGAGAGCCAATGTTAATCAATAATAATAACAAAACAGGGCTAGCAAAATAGCTCCGTTGGATAGTGTGCTGCTTTGCCATGCACAAAACCCTAGTTCTTTTTTTTTTTTTTTTTTTTTTGACTCTGATTTTTCTTAGAGGGGAATTAATGTCTTACATTCAACAGTAAGAACAATAGTTTGTACATGCATATCATTCCCCAGTTTCCCATATAACAATACAACCCCCACTAGGTCCTCTGAATCCTTCTTGGACCTGTATTCTCCCCACCCACCCACCCCAGAGTCTTTTACTTGGGTGTGATACACCAATTCCATTTCAGGTTCTACTTCTGTTTTCTTTTCTGATCTTGTTTTTCAACTTCTGCCTGAGAGTGAGATCATCTGATATTCATCCTTCTGTTTCTGACTTATTTCAAATCAATCAATGTGATCCACCACATCAACAACAGCAAGACCAAAACCTACATGGTCATATCAATAGATGCAGAGAAAGCCTTTGACAAAATCCAACATCCCTTTATGATCAGAACACTACAAAAAATGGGAATAGATGGGAAATTCCTGAAGATAGTGGAGTCTATATATAGCAAACCTACAGCCAACATCATACTCAATGGTGAAAAACTGAAAGCATTTCCACTCAGATCAGGTACTAGACAGGGCTGCCCAATATCACCATTACTATTCAACATAGTGTTGGAAGTTCTTTCCATAGCAATCAGGCAGAAGCAAGGAATTAAAGGGATACAGATTTGAAGAGAAGAAGTTAAACTCTCCCTATTTGTAGATGACATGATAGTATACACAGAAAAAACTAAGCAATCCAGCAAAAAGCTTTTGGAAATCATCAGGCAATACAGTAAGGTGTCAGACTACAAAATTAACATTCAAAAGTCAGTGGCATTCCTCTATGCAAACACTAAGCTAGAAGAAATTGAAATCCAGAAATCAATTCCTTTTACTATAGCAACTAAAACAATAAAATATCTAGGAGTAAACCTAACCAAAGAAGTGAAAGATTTGTATACTGAAAATTATGAGTCACTACTCAAGGAAATTGAAAAAGACACAAAGAAGTGAAAAGATATTCCATGTTCATGGGTTGGAAGAATTAACATCATCAAAATGAATATATTACCCAGAGCCATCTACAAATTTAATGTTATCCCCATCAAGATCCCAAGCACATTTTTTAGGAAAATAGAACAAATGCTACAAATGTTTATCTGGAACCAGAAAAGACCTAGAATTGCCAAAACAATCTTGAGAAAAAGAACAGAACTGGAGGCATCACACTCCCAGATCTCAAATTGTATTATAGGGCCGTTGTCATCAAAACTGCTTGGTACTGGAACATGAACAGACACACTGACCAGTGGAATAGAATTGAGAGCCCAGAAATGAGGCCCCATACCTATGGACATCTAATCTTTGACAAAGGGGCCCAGACTATTCAATGGGGAAAGCAGAGTCTCTTCAACAAATGGTGTTGGAAACAATGGGTTGAAACATGCAGAAGAATGAAACTGAACCACTGTATTTCACCAAATACAAAAGTAAATTCCAAGTGGATCAAGGACTTGGATGTTAGACCACAAACTATCAGATACTTAGAAGAAAATATTGGCAGAACTCTTTTCCACATAAATTTCAAAGACATCTTCAATGAAACGAATCCAATTACAAAGAAGACTAAGGCAAGTATAAACCTATGGGACTACATCAAATTAAAAAGCTTCTGCACAGCAAAAGAAACCACTACCCAAACCAAGAGACCCCTCACAGAATGGGAGAAGATCTTTACATGCCATACATCAGACAAGAGTTTAATAACCAACATATATAAAGAGCTTGCCAAACTCAACAACAAGACAACAAATAACCCCATCCAAAAATGGGGGGAGGACGTGGACAGAATATTCACCACAGAAGAGATCCAAAAGGCCGAGAAACACATGAAAAAATGCTACAAAACCCTAGTTCTATCTGAGCCCCACTGCAATGAAGAAATCTTAGGCGCTGTGGTTTTCTTTCATTCTCTTTTTCTGCCTTGCTACCTCTCTGTCTCTGTCTCAAATAAGTAAAATAAAATAGTAAAACAATTTTAGTGAATTTCCTCCAAATATTTTAAATTATTTTTTAATCAAATGCACTTTAATACATTACAGCCTTCTATTCCTCTGTCTATCCCTCTACCCCTCTATCATCCAGTAGCTGCATCTGAAATATCTATCCCTTTAGGGTTTCACCGTGGGCTATGAAGCAATAAAAGCAAGAACTGGAGGGTCTCACCTCAGCTTTTCTTGTTTTAGTAATAAACTCATTCCAAGAGTTATCATGAAGCAGACAGAAACAAGAGAAATTTCTCCCAGTCAAATTTTGTTTACTTAAAAAGTGTATTCATTTCCTAGTACTACAAACAAGGATAATTTTGAACAAAACTCACTGTCTCAGTTCTGAGAAGTAGGAGTCCAAAATTAAGGTGTGTTCTCTCTGAAGGATTTAGGAACTTTATCCTTACCTCTTCTAAATGCTTGGTTGTTGCTATAATTGTCTGTCATTCCATGGTTCATAGACACATCATTCTAATCTTTGCTTCCATTATCACATGTCATGCTTCCTATCTCTATGTCCAAATTTCCCTCTGCTAAAGACTACTCTTTAGAGTCCACCCTAAATCAATATGACTTCATCCCAAATTGATTACTATTGCAAAGCCCCTATCTAAAAAAAAAAAAAAATTCATATTCACAGGTACATTAAAACATACCTTCTGAGAGATACATACTTGATCCAAAATAGAAATAATAGTCTATGTCTTGATTTCTTCCTTGGGGCTGTAAATGAAAACTGAACATTAACTACATCAACTCTTCTGAAAAGTTCTGTGTTGAGTCTTGATAAACTGTTACCAATGAGCCCACAGTCAACTACTGTGAAACAGGACTATATGCATAGTTTCAACTCTGAGTGGGACTAGGGGAACAAAACTAGGTAGCTACATTCCATATTTTAACATTTGCAAATTAACAGTGTTCCAAATTCAGATAAACTGTCTTACCAACACACTTTGACAGCCAACCCATTTATTGGGAATCTAACCCAATGTTAGGAACTACTGATACTTTTGACTGTTACTCATTTTTCTATTTTCTAAAGACAAGGACTCTTATCAATTATACAGATCATTTGTCTTCACATTGAAACTTAGAAAATCCATGAACTAAATAACTCACAGCAAGTACTAACACTTGGCAGTGGTTGTAATTATGATGCTGTTGATAATGACAGTACAAAATTCAAACAGATATTTCTAAGAATGAACTAGCCTTCTGGTTTTATCATGTGAAGTAAGTATTTTAACGCAGACAGTTGCATTCAAGCATTTATCACTTCTTACATAATATGCACAGATAGAAATCTGGAGCTTATGTTAAAAATAAAAAAATAATCAAAGCTCAAAATAAATATAGTCAGTAGGGAACAATAGTTTTGTAACAATGTAGCCTTTTGCAGAGCACCTTGGAGTGATGAATCATTGTACTTGAATATCTTAAACAAGTTTACATATAATTAGAGAGGCATGGAAGTTTGGGGGCTGGTATTGTTGTTTTACACAGAGACCTAGCACCAGACATCTAATCAACATTCAGAGGTTTGTATTCCTGTTATGTAAGAATTACAACAATCCTAAGAGGGGGAAAAAATCCCTAGTCAAACTCTAAAATGATTTTTCACTTCCGTTTCTGAGTCACCTATTGCAAATAACAAACCAAAAATAAACACAATCAGAAAAGGAATCAAGCTAACTGTGTATAATAGTGGCAGGTAGCCTGATAATGTGTTTTAGGTCTATAAGACATTCATTCTTACAATGGGAGATATCTTTGCAAGGAATATTCACAAATATGTTGTGATGTTGTATTTCTTTAGCTCTTAATGTGTTATTAGTACTAAAACCTTCTAGACACCAATATTTCTAACTGGCACAGAACTGATACGGCCTGAATAGAAACCAAAACTTATTTTAAATTATCTAGTGCAGGAAATCTTTGGGGATGGATGTTCTTTCTTGTATAGGACCTTTCTTCTAAAAATTGAATAAGGTCTCTGTCACCCAAAGGCCGGCCCTCTCTCTGCTTTTCCCCAATACCTTAGGAAACACCTTGCTTGAGTCTAGTATCTAACTGTGTCTCTTTAATATAAATATTGCCGATTCTTCAAACCCTTTATTCTCCAGTCTTTCAGCCTAGGATCCCATTGCTACTATTTCTCTCCTAGGATCTGACATTGTTAAGGTCTAATATAATACCAACTAAGACTCTGGGAGGGAAAAAAGTGAGTCTTATTTACTAGACCAAATCTAATTGCCTGGCCCTCTACCCACATGCTTACTTCCACTGTGAACATTTCTGTACCAGGGCCTAGGACTACAACCACTGTGACATCGGTGAGAGGAGGATCATCCTTCATGAACTGCCTAGATACTACTGCTCATCTCCATATCAACAGGCTTTGCAACATATTCTAGACCTACAAGTGAAACTGCTCAAATGGGGAATCAGGAGGTGGCACACGTAGGTTGAATGCACACATTGCCGTGCAAGGATGCCTGGCTTCAAGTCCCCAGTCCCTTCCTACATGGGGGAAGCTTCACAAGCAGTGAAACACTGCTGCAGGTGTCTCTCTCAACTATATCTCCTCCATCCTCCCTCAATTTCTGTCTCTATCCAAAATAAATAAATATTTTTTTAAAAACTAAATAAATTCAACAATTTGTTTGGCTTTGTATGTTAACTCTCTTTCAGCTACCAGGTTCCAGATGCCAGCACGATGCCAACCAGACTTCCCTGGACAGACGACCCCACCAATGTGTCCTGGAGCTCCACTTCCCCAGAGACCCACCCTACTAGGGAAAGAGAGAGGCAGACTAGGAGTATGGATCGACCAGTCAACACCCATGTTCAGCAGGGAAGCAATTACAGAAGCCAGACCTTCCACCTTCTACAACCCACAACGACCCTGGGTCCATACTCCCAAAGAGACAGAGAATAGAGAATGTGAAAGCTATCAGGGGAGGGGATGGGATATGGAGATTGGGTGGTGAGAACTGTGTGGAACTGTACCCCTCTTATCCTATGGTTTTGTTAATATCTCCTTTCTTAAATTAAAAAAAAAAAACCAACAACAACAACAAATAAATAAATAAATAAACTTGGATTGGAGTTGGTGTATTGCACCAAAGTAAAGAGGCCTTTGGGGCTGGGAGGAGGGTTCAGCTCCTGGAACATGATGGTGCAGGAGGACCTAGGTGGGGAGTTTGAGGGTTAATGTGGAAAACTGAGAAATGTTACATGGACCAACAGTATAGTACAGTACTTTATTACCGACTATAAACAATCCCCCTGATAAAGGGGAAAAATTAACTAAATAATTATAAAAGGGGCGGACAGTCTTGCACCCCCTACCTGTTATCATACATGAAGATCTGGGTTCAAACTTCAGTATCCACATGCGGAGGTGGGGGGAGATTCATGAACAGTGGAGCAGTGCTGCTGGAATCTCCCCCTCTCTCTCCTTCATTCTCTCTATTTCTCTCTGTCTCCATCAGACAAAAAAGGGAGAGGGGAGGATGGCCACTAGAACCGTGGAGTCACCATGCAAGCAACAATCCCTAGTAAAATCCTTGGTAGCACAAATAAGTACATACATACACACACACACACACACACACACACACACACACACACATACATGCATACATACATAAGCTATAAAAACCTCTCTTCTCCATGAATCCTAGAAAATAGCCAGAAATATGTGCCCATTTCCCCTTAAATCCCTGAATATTAAAGCTACCGATTCTATCTGGTTTCTCAATTCCATAAACATCTGCCTGTTTTCCACAGAAACCTTCTGTTGCTTTTCCTGTAACCTCACCAAATCTGCAGGCACTGAGTCCAATTCTAGCAAAATACCCTCCCTCCACAGAAATCCATGAATCAAGCCTCAGTCACATTTCCAAACTCCCTGGGACTGGCATTCCTAATTTTGTCTAGCATTCTGCTTCTTCATCAAGAATGACCCAGAGGTCTATGGTTTGATCCACGGGTCAAATCTGGAAAAGTCATAGAACATCATGCTAGGAACCCAAAGTATTCAGAGAACTTTCAGAGCAGTCAAATTTTGATGCTGCATTCATCAACAATAAGTGGTAAGACTATAGTTCTTTGAATCTTTTGGAGATAAAAGAACATATCAGAATAATCTGAATGGAGGTTGAAATGGAGGTTTTGACTACAGTGGTCAAATAGCAAGAAAGACGCTATAGTCCTCAGAACTACTTAATGAGCTTAACCCTTCTTCCACCACTATAGGCCTATCAGCCACAGAACTCAGATGTAGAATTAATGGGAAAACCAGGCAACCACACATAACTGGACAAGACCACTTGATCAATAATAGCTAGAGAATGATTCTGATTAAAGGTTCTATAAGAGATCTGAAAATATCTATTTATAGTTCTCTATGTAGAGAGACATATCATTGTGAAAAATGAAAAAAATGAAATCCACTCGTGAAATTAAGTAAGAGAAAGTTTACCAGTCTTTGCCATGCCCTGTCTCATTGTTCTGGCCACTTGTTTTGTTGTGAAGAATGAGTTAGTAGTGGCAGAATCCTATCCACCAGGCATTCTATTCACAAGCTTGATGAAAGAGCAACTTTTCTCACTTGGAAAATGTTCCTGCTCCCTCCTACAAGGGGTCAACTTCACAAGCAGAGTGATAAAAATAGGTCTGCAAGTTTCCATCTTTCTCGCCCACTGTATCTCCCTGTCCTTTCTCAATTTCTCTCTGTCCTATCTAATAAAAATTAGAAAGGGAAAAAAAAATGGCTGCGCAGTGGATTGGTAGTGCAAGCACCAAGGCCCAGCAACAACCCTGTGTCAATAAATTAAAAAAAAAAAGGGAAGAAAGAAAGAAAGAAAACTAATACTCATAAGTAAAATGGAATGAGCTATAGCATCTCTGATAATGACATACGATAAACACCGAGTTTATACTTCTTCTAGCGTTTGCCCTTCTTCCGTAGCCAGTCAACAGCGTCAGGTTGAGCCTGATGTCAAGTTTCGAGACCTCCTTTGAATCTGGAGAGGTGGCAGTCGTTGACTATGTGGGTCATAGTCTGTCTGGAGCCGCAGGGGCAGTTCGGGTCTCTCTGGCTCCCCAGCGATGGAACATAGCGGCGCACCGGCCATGGCCTGTTCGATAGCGATTGAGGAGGGCCCAATCATAACGTGCCAGGTCAAAGCTGGGTTGACACTCGCAGGGGTCTGTGATGAGGTGCTTGTTCTTTACCTCAGCTGACCTCAGCTGACTGCCAGCTCTGTTTCCAAGAGTCTGGAACAGAGAAGTTCAGTGTAGGCGTAGGGGACCAGATTGGGTGACGAGACGTCAAGCGTTGGACAGGGTGGGCGAAGATATCCGTTTATACTAACAAAGGATCACTATATACAAACAGAGAGGCCTTAAGTGAATATGAAACTAGAAGCATCGTGTCCACCATGCCATGCACAGAAACACTGAGAGAGAAAAAAATAACTCTGAAATTCTTTAAATCACTAACAGAATTTATACATAAAAAACTTAATATATAGAAGTTTAATATGTAAAGCACAGAAGAAAAATAATACACAAGAAGCAATGTTGTGATCAATTTGTATCTGTGCCTAGGAAGTACTTGCAGGTAAACAGCAAAAGTTATACATGCAAATCAAACTTCATAATGACCGGGGGAAAAGAAACGAAGACAAAAGGTCATTAAAGTAATTTTAAAAGTCATGAATTTGTAAAGCATAACTTTAATCTTTTCTTCAAAATCATTTAGTAAGGGAGTCGGGCGGTAGCACAGCGTGTTAAGTGCACGTGGTGCAAAGCACAGGGGCAGGCATCAGGATCCCGGTTCGAGCCCCCGGCTCCCCACCTGCAGGGGAGTCGCTTCACAGGCGGTGAAGCAGGTCTGCAGGTGTCTGTCTTTCTCTCCCCCTCTCTGTCTTCCCCTCCTCTCTCCATTTCTCTCTGTCCTATCCAACAACGATGACAACAATAATAACTACAACAATAAAACAACAAGGGCAACAAAAGGGAATGCATAAATAAGTAAATATTATAAAAATTAATTAAATAATTTAGTGACATGTATACACATACATATAACATAAAATCAACCATTTTAATCACTTTAGGTGCATAATTCAGTGGGATTAAGTTCGTTCACAAGATTGTATAACCATGACCACTATTTTCAGAAATGTTTCATTATTCCAAACAGAAACACTCTAAGTAATAACTCATCTTTCTTTTTTATTTTTAGTATTTGACTTATTAGAGAGGGAGAGACCAGAACCTTGATCAGACCTGGTTTATGGTGGTGCTGGGGATTGAACCTGGAACTCAGAGTCTCAAGCATGGCAGTCTTCTGCACTATCATTATGCTGTCTCCCCAGCCCTCGCCTTTCTCATCTCAAGATTTATTTATTTCTTGTGTGTGTGTTGATTGGGCATAACACTTGTAATCTTCTGACCTTTTTATAATAGTCACATCATTACAGGTGTGAAATGAGACCTCATTGTGGTTTAGATTTGAATTTCCCTGATGATGTCTGGCTCTTGTGAATATCTATTGATCACTTGTCTGACTTCTTTAACAAAATGTCTATTCAGATCCTTTAGCTAGTTTTTAGTCAAGCTATTTGTGGTTTAATTATGCTGATATCCTCACCTGTTGTGCTCACTAATCCCTTACCAGATATGGGAGTTGCAAATATTTTCTCCCTTTCTATAGACTGCTTTTATTGACTGCTGATTTCTTCTTCCCTTAAAGAGTAAATAATACAAAAGGATAAAAAATAATCACAGCAAACATGACTGACCAAATATCAATGAAGATTAAGAACAAAAGCCTAAAATTCCTAATAAAAAAATTAGAAATAACACAAATACGGAGAGAGTTGCAAACCTGTGGTAAACATAGGTTAATGTTAAATACCATTTATGTTTTAAAAAAATAACTATAATTGGTTGCCCATCATTACGACTTGAATTAGTCTACCATTCACTCCACCCCTAAATAGGAAAAGAACAGCCGTGCAATGTCTACTGTCTCTTTCAACAAGGAAGCAAAGCTAAAGGGGTGTTATTTCATGTGTAGAGGGCTCTAGTAATGTGAAAAACCAAATTTAGAGGGTCATAAACAGGTTTTCTATGCTTTAACTACAAAAATACTCAATGTACAAATAAAGAATCCTACTTCAAGGAAATTAACTTATCGCAAAAAAAAATAACTAAAATTTTAATAAGATTGTTTTGCCACTAATTAGCAACATATTACAAGGGAGAGAGAGATAGCATAATGGTTATGCCAAGAGACTCTCATGCCTGAGGTTCCAAAGCCCCTGGTTCTGTCCCCCTGCATTACTATAAATCAGAACTGAGCACGGCTCTCGTAAATAATAATAATAATAATACCCAATTCTGCTTCTCCTCTACCAGGGTTAGCTGAGGGGTAATAGTGGAAATGGGACCTACTAATCACAAGGAAAAAAAGATCTCTCTGAAAAATAGAGAAATGTTGTAGAAAATTACCTTATCTCATATTCCAAGGAGCTGCTGTGAGAGAGAGGTTTGGTCTAATCTACAACCTTATGCCACATGCCCTCTGAAACACGTTCTGGACTCTGACCTTTCAAAGCTGTACCTCCCAGGCCTTCTCCTTGCTGTAGTATACAAACTCTCTGACTTGAATCCCAGACCTTGCTATCTCCTATTCCATTCAAGTCCTTCACCTTTGACTCCTTTTCCTACAGTTGTCAAACTAGGCTGCACCTCCTTGCATCACGCAGAAATTCCAGTCTTGGGGGTAGGCCACGGAGCACTTGGTACAGTGCACACATTACCATGTGCAAGTACTTGGATCCAAGCCCTGGATCTCCATCTGTAGGAAGGGGTGGCTTCTCAGGGAGAGCAGTGCTGCAGCTAGGGGTTACATCGGATGTTTTGCTGGAATACAAAACTGCACTTGAATGAGATTTAGCCGTCATAAGTTATCAGTGTATTTCAGTACCACCTTAAACTGACATTAAAAAAAGAAAAAGAACATTCTGTGAATTTAGTCAACTGACCGAAAAAAAAATGAGTCTGTAACATCCCAACCAAGTTGTCAACAGATTAGAGTGCAGAACTTTTGTCAGAACCTTACCAAAAGATACTCATTTTAGAGGGCCACATAAAGTGTACTCTACTGTTCTAACCTTACATGTTTGCTTGGTTGTTTGTTTTTAGAGATTTTATTGATTTATTAATGAGAAAGATAGAGGGAGAGGAAAGACAGAAGGAGAGAAAGAATCAGACATCACTCTGGTACATGTGCTTCTGGGGATTAAACTTGGGACCTTCGTGCTTGAGAGTCCAATGCTTTATCAACTGTGCCACCATCATGTTTGTTTGCTTTGACCAGTGTATTGTTCGATTCTACCTATCGGCAGTGCTGGAGACAGAACCCGGCAGTATTTGCTTCACTATTTCCTAGGCTAATCTTGCTTGATGGAAAATAAATAAATAAATAAAAGAAAGAAAAAAATCACTTAATAAAATTACCCTCCCATGGTATTCCATCACCAGAGATCAGAGTGCTAAGAATCAAAACAATGAAATAAAATCAAAGATACTTGACATCATGCAGCAGATAGACCCATGTTGATACCTACCCCCCTCCCCCGCCACCACTGAGTCATCACAATGCAACAAGAAGCCGTGACCCTGTGTTTCCAGAGGCCCACTAACAGCTCGGCTGTGCAGATGACTCATAAGAAATCTGGCCAAGCTAACCCGAATCATGTCCCAAGGAGCCAACCACTTACTTTCCACACACCTTTATCCCACCCTCTCCCCCAAGAACAGTAGTTTTCCGGAAGTCAATCTTGTTAGAATTAGTTTGACAAGAATAGTTTACTAACTGCCTCGTGGAAAGACAAGACTTTCAAGATTCACTCTAACTACAAAGTGAGTCTACTATATGATTCCCACTTTAAAAAGTAAAATAGAATTTTTTTTTTTCCTCCACCAGAAAACGGTCCAGATTCTCAACAGTCTCCAAGCTCAGCTTGGTACCATAATTGCCATAAATAAATTTCTTACGCACTAAACCCAGTTTTGCCCTTTTCCCAGGAGGCTTTTGTAAAGCTCAACATAAATTCAGCTATCTCATCTGATGCAATTGTGATTTAGGAAAAGCCAAGACCATCATCAATACACAGTTCCATCCTCCCACACCAACAGCCCAATCTAACTGCCGCCAAGTCCCCAAACCCTGAAACTCCCACCCACAAGCTGCCAAACCCTCTGGTTGCCCTATCACTGACAGATGCTACGATGCTCTGTCAGTAAAAGGTTTGTGAGAAACTGAAAAGTGTACAAAATCAAACAGAATGCAAAGACATTTTTACTAAATTCAGGACTTGAGGATTCTGGAATATTTACTGTTTAAGAATTAAAGATTTGGGGAACCATAGCTCTCTGTTTCTGTTTGGCCAACTATAAAATGACTTCTACCTGTCTACCCCCAAAGGGAATAATCAGATGGTGTTCTGTGTAGACTTGGAATTTTCACCATGAAGAATATCATAAACACACAACTCCACAAAATAGACAATATTTCAATCACAGGGAGACCTATGTTCCAGTTATTATTTCCACACTGAAGCAATATGACTAATAATTCATAAGTGAAGTAAACTTGTTCTTTGTTTTAGTGAATTAATAATGATTAACAAGATTATAAGATAACAGGGGTACAAATCCACACAGTTCCCACCACCAGAGTTCTATATTCCATCCCCTCCACTGGAAACTTCCCAATTCTTTATCCCTCTGGGAGTAGGGACCAAAGATCTTTATGGGGTGCAGGTGGGAGGTCTGGCTTCTGTAATTGTTCTCCACAGGACATGGGCGTTGACAGATCAATGCAAACTTATTCTTCTAAGAGGAAGCCATGTCTCACTGTGATTCATGGACACTGCATTAATCCATGTCTGATGTGGACTACGATTTTTATAATAATAAGCTGAAATGTTGCAACCACAATCAAGTCGTTCGGAAAGAGCTAATTAAGATCCTTCACCAGACTGTATAATATTTGTTTTGATCAGGAAAGTAGTGCCAGTCCTCTGAACCCTCTCTCTTATATAGGGAAAAACTGAGGCCCAGCTTTAAAGACTCAGAAAGCAAAATCACTGACTCCGGACTTGATTCCCAGCCCCATGTTCTCCCCACTGCACTTCTCATTGCCCAGCCTGATATACCTCCGCTGTCCTTACATAGTTTCCCCATCCAAGCCTCACCTCTATGCTACTGTCCATGTCTCCCAAATCCCAGAAATGGTTCTCTGTCTTCTTGAGCCATAATTCTCCTTTCCTGATTTCTAACTCAGACTCTCCTGGCAGGGCACTCTCCTTCCCACTAGGAAAGGGACTGGTACACCTAAAGCGTTCTGTCCTTCCTAGTCATTACTTCCTGCCTTGAGCTCTACTCTACTCAGTCCAAACACTTTCTTCTCGGATTCCTATGTCCAGACTCCCTCAATTAATTATTACCTTGAGCTGAAATGCTGTTCTTCTGTATTATGTTCATTTCTGTTGTATCAGTATTCCATAGTACTGTAATAAATTACTACAAAGTCACTGAACAAAACCACAAATCTATTATTTGACATTTCTGAGTGTAAGAAATCCAACATGGGTCTCACTGGACTAAAACCGAGGTAAAAATCACTGCTGGAAACTCTGAGAGAATTGGGTGGAGAGTAGATAACATAATGGTTATGCAAACAGATTCTCATGCCTAAGGCACCAAGGTCCTAAATTCAATCCCGCACACCACCATAAGCCAGAGCTGAACAGTGCTCTGGTTTAAAAAAAAAAAAACTTTGAATTCATTTCCTTCTTCCGGAGACCACATGCATTCATGATTCCTTGACTCTTCTTCTATCTTCAAAGCCAGCAAAATAGCAATTCTCTGATCCTGTGTGCATCATGCCGCTAAATCTTTCTGACTCTCCTCTCCAAACTTCTTCTTCTACAACTCACCCTGATTACTCCACTGGGTATATCAGACTAGGCAAGAATGACCTCCCCATTTTAAGGTCAACTGAGTAGGAATCTGAATTCTACTTGCAACATAATTGCCCTTTGTTGTATAACTTAATATATCCACAGGTTCTAGGATGGGGTCATGGAAATCTTTGAAAAGCTGCTAATCCTTCCCTTCCCTTTCAGAATGCTCTCTTCAGCATGTGTGGAATCTAGAGACCAGATACACATGAACTTGAAGAAAAAAAAAAAAACAGAAGCAAACAGTTTCTAAGACTTGTGAAAATTATGGTGGTTATATTTGAGAGGTGGGAGGATGAGGATACAGAACTTTGGTGGTGGGTGTGGTGTGTAATCTTACAATCTTGTAACATACTATTAATAACCAATAAAAATGATTTAAAAAGAAAGAAATCAATTAAATTGAAGAGAAAGAACATTAAAAATATATCTCTTACGATTAAAAAAATAAAAGAATCATCTCTTTATTTCTTGACCCTAGCTTTAGGAGAATGAATTTTTAGGTTGACCAAATCCCAAATCACTCCTGGACAAGTAAGATTTCATGTTTCCTAGTTGCCATTTGAGGATTCTCTCCACAGACATTTAAGAGGGAAAATGGCCAATCTACTCCACAGCCTTCGGTCTACACATAACTACGAAGGGCTGAGCCTCGCAATGCAGAAGAAAAAGCTGCAACATGGTGTGGACTCTAAGGAACCACAAAGACCACCATAAATATTGCCACTAGTAAGGCCAGCCTTGGTATTGATCCAACACAATATAAACATGTAGACAACTTAGTGATGCGCGAACATTCAAAAGGAAATTCTTTAGAAATAATCCCAGTCAAAATTATGAAGTTCTTGCATTTCAGGCAAGTGAACATTTTTACTTTGCTGAGGGAGCCCCAAACTCCCGTTGTGGGTGATGGTATAAAACCAACCCTACAGAGTCCAAGTAGCCATCTTGGAAAGACTAGCTTATTTTAAAATTCTGAAATGATTTATGGGAAGTTGCAAGATACAGCAGTGAGATCCCACATACCCTTGGGTGTATATTGCGTAACCATCATGCAACAGCAAAACCAGGAAACTGACATTGGTACTATGTATAGAATAGATCTGTTTCTATGCCATAAGATTTCTTTTTAAATATATATAACTGG
Source organism: Erinaceus europaeus (assembly GCF_950295315.1). Classification (NCBI taxonomy): domain Eukaryota; kingdom Metazoa; phylum Chordata; class Mammalia; order Eulipotyphla; family Erinaceidae; genus Erinaceus; species Erinaceus europaeus. Next base: position 11,752,712 of record NC_080171.1, on the reverse strand, counting down.
ACAGAGAGATGCCTCCATCAACTATCCAGTCAGAGTCCTACAAATATGGCAGCCACTCTACATGGAATTTAAGGATTCACATCTACCACTCAGCCTGGACTGGGTGGTGGCAAAGCACAGAAAGACTGACAAGAGTTTATACCAGCAGTGAGAAACCACAAGGAACTCTGTCTTCAAGGCACACCTGCTGAAATGAGGAAATGCTATTGAAACAACTTCATATGGTTTTCCATGTGTGTGGAAATTGCTTCCTATGTCACTTTATTAGGGGGTAATGGCTTCTAGTACAGTTGCTAACACATGGAAATTGTTTTAATACTCCAATGATTGCAGCTGTCTCTGAGAAGATAGGAGAGCTGACTGAAATACTATCCCAGAGTGTCACTTCTCTCCATAAAAGGCAAGAATTTTCTTTGTAAACCCCTCTGAATCAGTTCCACAAAGCATCATAGATCACCAGATCGACTACAGACCTTAAAACTTCCTATTTTGATCTGATCTTTGTACTTACAAATGAAAAACTGAGACTTGAGCCATTGGGAGGAAGGAATGCTTAGTCACTTAGCTAGTCAGTGATTGGGCCAAACTAGAACCCAAGTTTTCTAATTCAACTGGACCATTTTCATTATTATTATTATTGTTGTTGTATTACCTTTATTTATTTGATAGACAGCCAGAAATCAAGAGAGAAATGGGTGGTAGAGAGGGAGAAAGTCAGACACTTTCAACACTGCTTCACCACTTGCAAAGTACCCCCCCATATGAGAAGACTGAGGGCTCGAACTCAGGTCCTTGTGTATTTTAACATGTGCACTCAACCAGATGTACCACCAGCCAGCCCCAACATTCTCTAGTGTACACTTCACCTATGTTCAGTTGTAGATCCTGAAATTTCAACATGATTTTAAAGAAGGGAATAATATAATCAGATGAAGATTGCTATGTGAAAGTTGACAAAACGAGACCATTGGAATAGACCGAAGAACATATATCATGATGACTTCAACTAAAGTGATGTCAATTACATTGGAATGGCATCAGTGAATTCAGGATCTACTTTGAAAATAGAGTCACATCAGCAGGAATTAGTCAACAGGACAATCAGTCATAAATGTCTGCATCATTTAGAAGAGTGCAGGACCATTAAACAAACTAAGGTGAATATGGCCTTTGCGCTTCTTGACTGGCCTCACTGTTCCTACTAAAATAGTAAGACCCATAATAGCTATCCTAGTTCAGATGGTTTCACTTGTTTTGATGACGCCTACTTGGTTCACATATTTATGTTTATCAAACTCCAATAGCACTTCACTGAGGCAAAGTAGATTCACAGGATTTTTTTTTGTTGTTACCAGAGTACATTTCCATATTCCCCCAAGAGGTTCACAAATTTCTAGACCTACTTACTGCCATATACCTGGTCTTTGGCATAGAAAACCACCACACAAATTATGTCCTAGGATTAGTTCCAATGATACACTTCAGAGAGTATTCTTGTCCCTCTCTACATCATTTCTTCCTTCATTCATGTAAATTCTTTTAACTTCTGGGTCAAAGCAACCCAGGACCAGTGGCACATTAAGAGTCTGCTGCCTTGTGTGCCCAGAAAGGCAAACCAACAGTAAGTTTGATGCTGGTATAAACATCAAATGAAACTAGCATATGGCTGATTCCTGAATCACCCTCTGCCCTTCCCATGATCCTTTGGTTCAGTGAAGGAGCTGGAATCCCAACCAGTTAGCCAGGAGAGTCTGACCTCTTGTCTAATTTCTGTAACTCTTTCCTTACACTGACTTTCCATACTCTTCACTGTCCCCCACATTCTTCTTGGGCTTGCAAAACAAATACCAAGGACAGCTGCTGACCCAAGGACTCCAAGACCTTGTTGTTCTCTGTCTGTTTCTCTTGGATAGCATGCTGAACCAGATGGAAGCTGGTTTTGCCACATTCCCCCATGTTTAGTTTTAGCCTTCCCATAGAGGAAAGTTTAGTTTATAGCAATAGAGAAAGAGAGAGAGAATAGGCAACTCTCCAGTACTGCTAATTGAAATATAAATCCATACAACCACTTTGAAATTTGGCAAAATCTTAGAAGTTAAAATGAACGTGACTTATAATCCTATTCCTGGATATATTCCCAAAATAAATGTCCACCCCCAAAATCATACAAGGAAAGGAGAGAAGTTGTGAGCAAAGAGGGATATAGAGAGAAAAAGACACCTTCAGACCCTGTGCAGGTGTGTGGGGGAGGGGGGGCTTGAACCTGGATCCTCGCTGGGGTCCTTGAGCTTGGTACCATATGTGTCATTGTCCAACCCCCTAAAAATTACACACATTTTTTAAAGTTTGATTTTTTATCTCTAGTGAAATGTGGGAGCTATTGACTAGAAAGGGACACAGGGCAACTTTCTAGGGTAAGAGAAATAGCCTATACTTTGATCCAGGAGGTAGTCAGATGGGTTTTTTATACTGTAAAGTCATCAAGCAGAGTGTACACTTTCCTATGCACAAAGACCTGAGAGCACCTACCAAGGGGAAGTTTCATGAGTGATGGGGTGGGGCCATAATGTCTCTCTCACCCTTTCTCTGAAAGAAAAAAAAAAGGTCTCCAGGAGAGGTGGAGATGTGTAGATACTGAGCCCCAGCTAAATAGCCCTGATGATGATTAAAAACCAAAAAAGAAAAAAAAAATCATCCAGTTGTGAACTTAAAACTTGTATGATTATAGCTCAAAAGGCATAACAATAAAAACAAGTAACATCAATATTTCCTGAAGCCCCACTTCCACAGAACCCCACCTCCCCAGAGCCCCGCCCCACTAGGGAAAGAGAGAGGCAGGCTGGGAGTATGGATGGACCTGTCAACACCCATGTTCAGCAGGAAGCAATTACAGAAGCCAGACCTTCCACCTTCTGCACACCACAATGGCCCTGGGTCCATGCTCCCAACAGGATTAAAGAATAGGAAAGCTATCAGAGGAGGGGATGGAATAGGGAGTTCTGGTGGTGGGAATTGTGTGGAGTTGTACCTCTCTTATCCTACCTTATTGCTGGGGTTCGGTGCCTGGACTACAAATCCACTGCTCCTGGAAGCTATTTTCTTTTCCCTTTTGCTGCCCTTGTTGTTTATCTTTGTTATTATTGTTCTTGTTGTTGCTGTCGTTGTTGGATAGGACAGAGAGAAATAGAGAGGACAGGAAGACAGGGGGAGGGGAGAAAGCTAGACACCTGCAGACCTGCTTCACCATTTGTGAAGCTATCCCTCTGCAGGTGGGGAGGCGGGGCCTCAAAACGGGATCCTTACGCTGGTCCTTGCGCTTCGTACCATGTGCGCTTAACCTGCTGCTTTACCGTCGGCCCCAGTGCTTCCTTTTTATAAATAAATTTTTTTAAAAAAACTCAAGTAACATCAATTATGTTGTCACTACCAAGTGCCTTAAACAAAGACATGCAAAAGGAGTCAGTGATGAACTTTCCACCACTCGGACATCACTGTTATTAGATATTTTTTGTAGTCATGCACTGTTTATTTATAAATTATCACACACACACACACACACACACATTCATTTTATGAGTAAAAGAGAAAGACCAGAGCACCACTTCACCATATTCAGTGAGCAGCAGTCTCACACACACCGTACTCACTAACCAACCTCTGTGGCTGCCAAACTATTTTTAAATCAGTTGTTTTCTTTTTTTACATGTACTTATTTATTTGTTTATTTATTTGTTAGGAAACTGAGAATAGAGGGGGAGATAGAGAGGGAGAGAGACAGAGAGACACCTGCAGCCCTGCTTCACCACTCGTGAAGCTTTCCCCCTACAGGTGGAGATCAGGGATTTGAACCTGGATCCTGAGCACTGTAATGTGTGTGCTTAACCAGGCACGCCAATGCCTGGCCCTAAATCAGTTATTTTCTATTGAACATATTTACTATTTATTTGTCTAAGAACTTCTCTTCATGCTGTAATCCATTAGCCCACTCCAATAAAGTAAAAATGTTTTTATTCCAGGATGTGTGTACATGTGAGGGTGGGTTCACGTATGAGTGCTTCCACTGCACACAGACTTACATTTTTCATTCTCTTTACTTCTGAGAGAAAAAGAGAACTAGAGGGAAAGGAGAGATGCTATGGTAGTGTTCCACCACTCATGGCACTTTTATTCAGTCCTTGGTGCCAGGGAGTGGTAAACTGTGGGTTTTCGTGGGTGAACTACTTCCCAGCTCGAAAACATATATATGTTTAAGATAACTGATTATTTTGAACAACCTTCAAAGTCACTGAATGTTTTTCTGCAACACCACTTTTTTTTTTTTTTTTTGCTTCCAGGGTTATTTGCTGGGGCTCAGTGCCTGCACTGTGAATCCACTGCTCCTGGAGGCCATATTTACCATTATGTTGCTGTTGTTGTTGTTGTTATCGTTGCTGATATGACAGAGAGAAATCAAAAGAAAAGGGGAAGACAGAGAGAGAGAGAGAGAGAGAAATAGACACCTGCAGACCTTCTTCACCATTTGTGAAGCGGCCCTCCTGTAGTTGGGGAGCCGGTGGCTTGAACCAGAATCTTTACCCCAGTCCTTGCGCTTCATGTCATGTGCGCTTAACCCTGCTGTGCTACTGCCCGATCCCTGCAACGTCACTTTTAAGTGTTGCGAGATATCCTCTGTGAGGGATTTCCTGCAGTTTATTTAAAATTCTATTTTGTACATAGTAAAAATGTTTAAAGTTAATTCAAACAGAAGCCTTTCCTGAGACAATTTTTTATGTGAACTTTCAATATACAAATAACATTCTCAGGGTTCGGGCAGTGACACCCCCGGTTGAGCATACATAGTACTAAGTGCAAGGACCCACACCAAGGATCCCGGTTGGAGCCCTCGCAGTGAAGCAGGTCTGCAGGTGTCTTTTTCTCTCCCTATCTCCACCTCCCCTCTCGATTTCTCTCTGTCCTATCCAATAGGATGCAAAAAGTGGCCATGAGGAGTAGTGGATTCATGGTGCCAGCATCGAGCCCCAGTGATAACCCTGGAGGCAAAATAATAATAATAATAATTGTTACTATTATTATTATTATTACACCATATTTAAGAAGTCTTGTCCTGTTAGTCCTACTCTTGGATTACTTTTGTGCTGTCATAAAAGTACCCAGGCCATCTGAAACACTGCCTTGGTTTCATTTATAATAAATGCATCACGCTGGTTCATAGACGATCCCCACTTTGTTGAGTTGTGATGCTGACAAGGCTGTTGTCACTTAAGTATTCACAGTCCTTCCCCTTTAGACCCACAAAGGAAATTCTACAGGTGTCTGAGGATTAACTCACCTGACCCTTAACATCCCTTGATAAAATATTGTTTAGTCTAATTTAGTAAAATAGCTTCTTTAAGGTAGTTAAGTAACCCCTCTCCTCTCCTCTTTTTTTCTCCCTCTTTCTCTCTCAATGAAAAAATAGCCAGGGAGGTTGTTCAGCTGTGGTACTACGAATGCACGAGGCCCTGGGTTTGTTTCCTAATGTCACAGGGGAAGAGGAGGGGAGGGGAAGAACTAGGGAAGGAGAAGAAGGGGTGAGGGGAGGGGAGGAAGGGGAGAGGGGAAAGAGAAGGGGAGGGGGAAGATGAGAAGGGAGAAAAGTCTACATATACTAGAAAGACAAATTCTTAACAGGAAAACAAATCCAGAAAAGATAGAAGGGAAGAAGAAGATAAAACTAGGTCCAAGAAAGAAGATGAGAACAATTTTTGATCAAGTAATAATGGAGAGAAACGGAAGCAGCTGAAGAAGATAGGAAATGTTTGGTGTATTACACTAAATCTCTGAGGAGAGAAGGGAGAGGGTGGGAGGGTTGTTGGGGTCCTGGTACACGGTGGCGGAAAGGAACCTAGTCTGGCCCGAGAGTGTTTTGCAGACACCTATCACGGCGAGATGAGACATTTTACCCATGCTTCAAAAACTGTACCGTAAACCATGAACTGAATTGAAAAAGAAAGAAAAAGGAAAGAAAGTGAAAGTTGTTAGAATTTCACATCATGAATATGGAGCAGACATTTCAAAATGATCTGCATCTGAGAAATGGTGACTAGAGCCTCACTCAGCCCACTAAGTGATAGTTTTTGTTTATGTTTTCTTGGTTGTTGCTTGCTTTCCTCCCCTCATCTCTGAAGCTTCACTACTCAGAGGCACAAGGGAGCAAGGGAAAGAGTCACTGCTCTGAAGATGACCCCAGTGCAAGGGTAACCAGGCTTGAGCTTGGGTCATGTGCAGACAAAGCAGGCTTTCTTGACAGCCCTAATGATAATTTTACAGTACAGCATTTTTCCCTCCTGACTGAAAATTTATTGCTTTTAATATATAGCACAAGCTTCTCTAAAAAATAAAAAAAACACTAATCTCCTTAGATATCTCTGAATGTTTATCATTGCATTTAAACTTTCATCATCTTTTATCAAATTTCCAAAACCTGTCATTGGAATTTTGGTCAAACAGTAACTTGAAGGAAAGTTACATTTTTTTTTCATCTTGAGTTTTTCATCCTGAAATAAGATGCCTCTCTTGCTTTATTCAATCTTCTCTCAAAAATATATAGTGTATTCCTTTCATGTCCTTCTACCTATTTCCTAATTGATTTCTATCTCTGTAGTTTTTTCACTGCAATCACGAAATAAATCTTTCCTAGTACATTTTCTAGTTGGTTTGTCTTAGTTTCTAGGGATGCTGTGTATGATACTTGTACACACATAAACACATATGTAGTGGATACACGCCTCTGTACACGTAGATGTGTGCATGCTGTGTGTATGGGTGCAAACTAACCAGACTGTAAACATTTCTTTTTTTTTCTTTTTTTTAAATATTTATTTATTTGTTCCCTTTTATTGCCCATGTTGTTTTATTGTTGTAGTTATTATTATTGTTATTGATGTAGGTGTTCTCGTATAGGACAGAGAGAAATGGAGAGAGGAGGGGAAGAGAAAGATAGACACCTGCAGACCTGCATCACTGCCTGGGAAGCGACCCCTCTGCAGGTGGGGAGCCGAGGTGCTCCAACAGGGAACCTTACGCTGGTCCTTGCGCTTTGTGCCACATGCAGTTAACCCGCTGCACTACCGCCCGACTCCCGACTGTAAACATTTCATGCTAGCTCTAAATTGTTTTTATTTGGTTTGCTTTTTTTTTTAAAGTTTGTCCAAGTGGCAATATTTATCTCTTCCTTTCTGACACAAATACTTAATTCAGCACCTGAATATAGCTGACCTAGTAAGCACATGCTTTGTTGGGCAGGAGGTCCCAGATTCCAACTCCAGCATTATATGGGAATATCATGGATGTCACAGGAGGAGTCCCATGGATGACAGAATGGAGCTGTGGTGTCTCCCCCTCCCCTCCACACACACAGCAAAGAATGAAAAAATGGGCCAGGAAAGCTGTTCAACTGTGGTGTTACGAATGTACAAGGTCCTGGGTTCATTTCCTAATGCCATAGAAGGGGGTGGGGGAGGGAAAGGAGAACTGAGGGGAGGAGTGGGGAGGGAAGGGAGGGCTGGGCTATTTCTTTAGGTTTTTAGGAGCAATTATTATTTTTTAAGATGTACTTATTAATGAGAGAGAAAACCAGAACACCACTCTGGCCCATGTGATAGCATGGAGTGAACTCAGGACTTCTTGCATGTTAAATCCAAATCTAGCCACTGTCCCACCTCCAGGGATGCTAAAATGGTTCTTGTTGTTGCTGTTGCTTTAACTCAGCTCTGATTTACAGCTCTGATTTGCAGAGACAGAACTGGGGACTACACAGCCTCAGGCATGAAAGTCTTTTGTATAACTAGTATGCTGCCTCCAAGTCTTTAGTAATTGTTTTCATTGCCATTAAGTTATTAAATCCATAGTGGTCTTTCTAAAAACACTTGCTATCTCTAGCTGTTTTATAGATTCCTTCAGCTTTTCTTTTTTTCTCTCTCTATGAATACTTTATTCTATCAACATGGACTATCTTTTTAAATACATATATATTCATGCTATTAGAAATTCTTCTTTAAGGCAAAAACAAATTTTTGTTTAATTCCCCCATAACATATAGTTTGTAGTCCATACACATGATGAACAATGGATGAGTATTAAAGTAGTTTCCAAATGTGAATGAAAATACATTATGAACAAACTGATCTTAATTATGACTAAACCTTTAAGGTTATTATATGTGTCAGTTGTGGCCAGGTGTCAGGTTGCACCGCGAAGAAGAGAGAGAGGAGGAGGAGGTCCAGAGCAAGTGGGGTACACACATCTTTATTATAGGATCAGATGGGGGGGGTGGCTCAGGCCATGTGGAGTCAGCCGACAATGGCCATCCCCACTACCTCACCACCGGGCAGGAAGGAGAAGGAGAGAAAACTGAGAGCCGGGGGGGGGGGGGGGGGGTGAGGGAGCTTTTATTGGGCAACAACCAGGGGTGACGTGTGGGGGCAGGATTGGTTGAAGGCGGCACTGCTAGGATTTCGCGGGGCGTGGTAAAACCTGGGGGCGGAGACTGCATCAGAATAATTCCTCAGCATCAATATGTCCCTTGATATTCTAGAATTTATGCCTTAACATTCAAAGTAAGTAGGAGATATTCCACCTCTGGTTATTTACCAAAAAATATACAGAAACACTATTTTAAAATATATATGTATCCCTATGTTAACTGCAACATTAGTCACAGTAACTATGGTTTAGAAACAACCTGCCAGTGACAGATGAATGAATTAAGAAATGGTGGTGGACATACACAATGGAATGGGACTCAGCAATAAAAAAGATAAAATTTTCCCATTTGCCAAATCATGGATGATCCTTGAGAGTATTATGGTAAGTGAATAAATCAGATATAGAAATACAAATGCCTGCCTTATGACACCACTTCTATGTGGAAGATAAAGAGATAAAGCAAGTGAACAAAGAAACAAAGGTACATTGTTAAAATTTATGACAACTGGGGGCCAGGCGGTAGTGCTACCATCCTTAAGCTTTTCTATGAAAGCATGTCTAGGACAGTGGATTTTACTATTTCCTTTCCAAACTATAGTTTTTACTTCATTTTTTTGCCCCAGTCAGCTCTATAGCAATACTGAAGAAGTAACTAGTAAGACAAGGCATTCAGACTTCATTCCCAACCACAAAGTTCACAGTATCCCACCGACATACTGGGAGTGTTGTGTAGATACTCTCAATCATCTTAAAGAACTTTCTTCCTATTCCTGATTTTGCTGGGTCAAAAACTGCCTTTGTGAAGATGGGATTACGTATATTCTTCTCCTTTATTATATCAATATGTGAAATGCATTAATTTTTAAACAATCTCAGATTCCTGGGGAAACTCCCAATTGATTATCACATATTAACCTTTCATATGTTGCTGGATCCAAACTTAAGGCCTCACTAAGGATCTTTCTACCTAGATCCATTTGGGCTGCTGTGAAAGAATGTCATAGACAGGGTAACTTGAAACCGGTATTCCTCACAATTCTGGAGACTGTGAAGCTTGATCATGGTACCATGGTTGATCTCACAGCAGCCTATGACACGGTTTGGCACCGTGGTCTCCTAGTCAAGATCTCAAGATGCCTGCCTCCATGGGTGGCCAACACTATATCGTTTCTTCTCCGAAACAGAAGATTCCGGGTGCATCTGGGTGACAAGTCTAGCAGATGAAGACTTGTCTCAAGTGGCCTCCCCCAGGGCTCTGTTCTGGCTCCTACGCTATTTAATATTTACATCAATGACCTCCCAGAAACTTCTTCAAGGAAGTTCATCTACGCCGATGACATCTGCTGTGCAACTCAGGCATCCAAGTTCGACATCCTCGAGGAAACACTCACGAAAGACATGTCTCTGATATCTGATTACTGTAAAAAATGGTGACTAATCCCTAGCACTGCAAAAACGGTATCATCTGTTTTCCATCTACACCATGCCTCGGCCTCGCGTGAGCTTAATGTGCAGCTTGGCGATACGAGAATCCGGCATGAAGCCCAGCCAGTCTATCTTGGCGTTACTCTCGATCGCACTCTGTCATTTCACAAACATCTCATAAAAACTGCAGCAAAGGTGGGCGCGAGGAATCACATCATTGCAAGACTGGCCAGCTCCTCATGGGGCGCGAGCACTTCCACACTACGATCATCATCTCTGGCATTATGCTATTCCACTGCAAAATACTGTGCCCCAGTATGGTTCCGTAGCCCCCATGTCCACTTGGTCGATTCCAAATTATATTCCTCCATGAGGATAATTTCTGGAACCATCCGTTCCACCCCAGTTCCATGGCTGCCAGTTCTTAGCAACATCACCCCGCCAGATATTTGTCGGGATGCGGCATCATCTAAGTTCATTTCCCACGTCTACGCTCGACCGGACCTGCCAATATACGCAGATATCTTCGCCCACCCTGTCCAATGCTTGACGTCTCGTCACCCAATCTGGTCCCCTACGTCTACACTGAACTTCTCTGTTCCAGACTCTTGGAAACAGAGTTGGCACTCAGCTGAGGTAAAGAACAAACACCTCATCACATACCCCTGCAAGCGTCAACCCGGCTTTGACCTAGAACGTTATGATTGGGCCCTCCTCAATCGCTATCGAACAGGCCATGGCTGGTGCGCCGCTATGTTCCATCGCTGGGGAGCCAGAGACAACCCGAACTGCCCCTGCGGCTCCAGACAGACTATGACCCACATAGTCAACGGAGGAGGTCAAAGGAGGTCTCGAAACTTTACATCAGGCTCAACCTGATGCTGTTGACTGGCTACGGAAGAAGAGCAAACGCTAGAAGAAGAAGATGGTACCATGGTTTCAAATCTAGTAAGGACCCTTGTCGGGAAATTGTTAACCCAGCTCCCCCTGCTCCACCCTGCATTCCTGATACTATGGCTTATCTACATAATCATTGTTTTGCCTGAAAGATACCCACCCATTCCATTCCTTTGGTCTATCTTCTTTCTACCCTCGAGGCCCTCCTTGTCTCCAGGGTATTAATAATCCCACCAGTTAAAACCCTCGCAACAGTTGCTAAGGAAGTTCCTACCTTTCCAGCCCGATTTTGCCTTTCTCCACCCCTTTCCTAGCCATTTCTGTTTCAGACTTGTCACTTCTGGGTCTGGCCTTTAAAAGTGTTTGCTCTCTGATCAATAAAGGCATTGCATTGCCACTCCACCATGAGTTCGAGTCATCTCTCCCGTGTCACTGAGTGAGTAGCAGCCCAGGCTGGCTCTGGTCAAGTTCTCTCCAACTGAGAGAGTACATGCCCAGGAAGAGGCACCTCCACACTAGCCTGGCAGACCTTCTTGAAGACTGCAGGCTTCTGACTTCTCATTGTCTCCTCTTAGAGCAGAAAAAAAAAAAAAAAGGCTAGAGAGTTCTCAGGGGAGTGCCCTTTGTAAGAGCACTTATCTCATTCAGGGAGGCTATCCCCTTGCCCTATCTTAACTACTTCTGCAAGCCCCACCTACCAACACCATCACACCTTAGGATTTCAACATCAGACTTCTAGAGAATCACAAAAATGTCATCTGTTGAGTGTCTGTGATCAGAAGGAATATTTGTTAGCAATTTTCTTTTTTTATATATTTTTCTCAGGTCTGGTATCTGGGTAGTACCCCATTGAATGAGTCAGGAAATGTCTCCTCCTCTTATTTCCTGAATTTATTATTTATTATTTCTTCTGTGAATATTTCATATAAGTAGAGTTCTCCAGATAGGGCATATGGACTTGTGGTTTTCTTCATGAGGCTTTTCTTATCACAAATTCAAACTTTTTAATTATACAGGAGATCTGGTGAGATAGCTCAGCCTGTTAGAGCCTAGAATCTGTATGCTTGAGACTCTACAGGGTGCAGCTTCAACCACTTTATGTCAGATGTGAGAAGTGGCGGTGAATCTCTGTGGTGGGAAGGGGTCCCTCTATTCCCTACATAGAAAAGACTTCCAAGGACACACAGTGCTGGTGAGAAAATAGCAGTGTTTACAGAGGAAGTTGGGAGTACTGGGGTATGGAACTCTGTGGTGGGAGTTGTGTGAAACTGAGCCCCTCTTATCCTATGGTCTTGTTGATCATTATTAAATCAGTAAAAAATAAAAATAAAAAAAGCACTTGCCTAGGCCAGCAGGGTCTTTTTCTTAAATTTCTTTATTGGGGGAATTAATGGTTTACAGTTGATAGTAAAATACAGTAGTTGGAACATGTGTAACATTTCTCAATTTTCCACATAACAATTCAACCCCCATGAGGTCCTCCTCTGCCCTCATGTTCCAGGACCTGAAGCTACCACCCCCCCCATCCCAGAGTCTTTTACTTCAGTGCAATACACCAGCTCCAGTCCAAGTTCTGCTTTGTGCTTTACCTTCTGATCTTGTTTTTCAACTTTTGCCTGTGAGTGAGATCATCCAATATTCTTCTCACTTATCTTACTTAAGCTTCATCCAAGATGAGGTGAAGAAGATGAAATCACCATTTTTCATAGCTGAGTAGTATTCCATCATGTATATAGACCACAACTTGCTCAGCCACTCATTTGTTGTTGGGCACCTGGGTTGCTTCCAGGCTTTGGCCATTGTACATTGTGCTGCTATAAACAAAGGTATACACAAATCTTTTTGGATGGGTGTGTTTGCTTCCATAGGATATATCCCCAGGAGAGGAATTGCAGGGTTATAGGGTAGGTCCACTTCTAGCCTTCTGAGGGTTCTCCAGACTGCTAGCAGGGTCTTTTAAAGGAACAGTAAGTATACTTTAAATTTTATTAATAAAGAGAATGAGTGAACAAAAAAGCACAGGATAGTGCTTCAGAGTGGGAGTTGATCCTTCTAGACAAATGGCTGTTAAGGTGCTCTTCTCCCAGCTCCCCACCCCCAGCCCCATTTTCTCCTCCCAAAGTCTGACTGAATGTTACATCTGGGTTGAATTGGTCCAAGTCTGTGATAGAATGGACGTCAGGTTTTGCCATGGTTTTATGCAGTTAACTCTGCTGCCAGGGAATGTTGTCATGACTTCCTCTTGATCAATCTGGCCAGGTAGTGTTCCATGGAGAATAGCCCAGTCAACAGTAGAGAACTACTTGGCCACTGTACTGGATCAATGTGTCCTGTTGTTATTGTTCTATTCTCTTGGGGTGAGAGAAGGGAATCTGCTATCACAAATCTGGAGGAATTGTACCTCAAGGTGCATATTTTCAGGTCCTTTTCCATACACCAAGACATCCTGGTCACTATCCTTAGCTCCTAGTACCAAGACCCTAGCACTTACGCCTCAGCTGAGCGGTGTTCTGGTCAAGAAATAAATCAATAATTAATATATCTTTTAAATAGGGAAGTATTTACATTTGCTATTCTATCTTGTATCAACTTTAGAAAGTGTATTTTAAACACCAGAGGAAGTCAAGCACTGTTTCACTGGTCTGAGAAAGAGGAAAAAGGAAAGACACTCAGAATTAGTAATAAATATAGGTGTGATGTAGAGCACACACTCCAGTGCACAAGGACCCGGATTCAAGACCCTGGTCCCCACCTGCAGGGGGAAAGCTTCACGAGTGATGAAGCAGGGCTGCAGGTGTCTCTCTATCTCCCTCTTCCTGTCTCCACCTCTCCTCTCAATTTCTCTGTCTAGCCAATTGTAAATAAAATTTTAAAAAATAAAGATTTAAAACAGGAATATAAAAAAAGAAAAGAATGGGCAAAGATATAGATATAAGGTCAACCCATATCTGTGCTCTTGGGAGAACTACTGTAGTTTCTGCTGGAGGGGGATGGGGACACAGAACTCTGTTGATGGGAACAGTGTGGAATTATTCCCATTATCTTATAATTTTGTAAATCACTATTACATCTAATAAAAATGGAAAAATCATGTTTTAAAGACATTTGAAAACAATTTATTAAATTGATAGGCAAAAAAAAGTTTTATTTTCTAAACATTAATGTGATCTTTACTGGTGTTATTACTCCTTTTCCACTCATAATGTTGACAATTTCTATTTCCTCTCCTTATCAATTACAGTAAGAGCTCATCAGTTTTATTATATTTTTAAAAGGACAGATTTGGGGCTTTGTTAGTTTTCCACATTCTCTCTTCTCTATTTGATTTCTGCTCCTTGAGTCTATTTGTTTTGGGTTCAACTTGGTCTTCCTTAACTTCTTTTTTTTTTTTTACTTTTTTTATTATCTTTGTTTATTGGATAGAGACCGTCAGAAATATAGAGGGTAGGGTATGGAGAGAGAGACCCGCAGCCCTGCTTCACCACTTGCAAAGCTTTTCGCCTGCAGGTGGGGACTAAGGGTTTGAACCTTGGTCCTTGTACACTGTAATATGTGTGCTTAACCAGGTGAACCACCACCTGGCCCCAGTCTTCCTTAACTTCTTTTTTTTTAATATTTATTTATTTATTTATTTATTCCCTTTTGTTGCCCTTGTTGTTTTATTGTTGTAGTTAATATTGATGTCGTCATTGTTGGATAGGACAGAGAGAAATGGAGAGAGGAGGGGAAGACAGAGAGGCAGAGAGAAAGATAGACACCTGCAGACCTGCTTCACCGCCTGTGAAGGGACTCCCCTGCAGGTGAGGAGCCGGGGGCTCGAACCGGGATCCTTAAGCTGGTCCTTGGGCTTCACGCCACATGTGCTTAACCCGCTGCGCTATTGCCCGACTCCCCTTCCTTACCTTCTTGAGGTTTAGGGAAAGAACAGGTGCTAAACAAAATATATGTGAAACACATCAAGCTCAAGCCTGTTCATCAGTTTCACTTAAAATACTAAAGATTATTTCCAGGTTGGGGTGGGGGCAGTGAAGGAGAAAGAGAGAGTGAGAGAGAAGGAAATACAGGAGATTTGGGGGCTTAAAGAGCAGATGTTTTTCATCTGTGGACACACAGTGCTTTGCATACTGCAGTACACTGCAGTTGATTCAGAGCCCATCAAAGTCATGAAGGACCAGGTTCATTCACTGTTTGGAATGTCTGGGGAGACTTCTATACATCGCCAAGGTCCAGACCAAGTTAATAGCCTGGACTTTCAGGCAAGGATAAAGTTCTAAAGATTCAGGCCTTCTCATATTTCTAAAGACTTTGCTAAGAAAGCAGTAAAAAGAAGTTGCCTCAGAGCCAGATGATAGTGCATTTTGTTGAGTGCACATGTTATGCAAAGACCCAGGTTTGAGTCCCCAAATCCCCACCTATGGGGGAAAGCTTTGTGAGTGGTGAAGCAAAGCTGCAGATGTCTGTCTGTCTGTCCCTCTCTCTCTCTCTCTCTCTCTCTCTCTCCCCCTCTCCCTCTCAATGTCTAGCTATCACTATTCAATAAATAAAGATAATCTAAAGAAAAAAGTTGCCTCCAGGTGTCCAACAACAGATGAGTGGCTGAGCAAGTTGTGGTATATATACAATGGAATACTACTCAGCTATTAAAAACGGCAACTTCACCGTTTTCAGCCCATCTTGGATGGAGCCTGAAAAATCCATGTTAAGTGAAATAAGTCAGAAACAGAAGGATGAATATGGAATGATCTCACTCACAGGCAGAAGTTGAAAAATAAGAGCAGAAGAGAAAACACGAGTAGAACCTGAACTGGAGTTGGTGTATTGCACCAAAATTAAAAACTCTGGGGAAGGTGGGGTGGGGGGAGATAAAAAAATTAAAAAAGCACTAATCTGTCATGAAATCTGATTTAAAAAAAAAAGAAGAAGAAGTTGCCTTAGTCTCACTACCTACAGAAATCTCTGAGTGTGTGTAGATAGCAGAACTAGGAGGGTTCTTGATTTCTGAACCATGGTCCCTGACATTTGGCTTTAGTTTTGCAGTGCTAGCCACTGAAATCAACAAGTTCTGTCCACTGATTTGAGCAAGTGGGGAAAAAACTACTAGAGCCTAGGCGATGGAGAAGATTACTACAATTTCAAATATAACTTGAGATTTTAGTAAGGGGCTCAAAAACTGAAAACCAAGAGAATTAGATCTGCTGCCTTACAAGCTGGGAGTCTATACTATAAAGTTAGTATTTCCAAAGAGTTCTAAACTTCCATTGTGAGCACCTGAGTGGCTGGGGAGGTAACTCTACTGGTAGAACCCATCCTCACACAGTGACAACCTGAATTCAGTCCCAAACACCACATATGACAGGTCACTGGTCAGTAACTCTCTACACACACACATGCACACGCACACGCACATGCACACACACACACACACACGTGCAAAACATAATTTCTTTTAAAAAATAAAAGAGAAAACTGTAAGCTAAAAGTTATCTTCTACTCCCTTCAGCTTAGTTTCTCCCCTTCCCAACCATAAGTAAAATATTTCTATGATTTATTAATTTCCTTTACTACCTAAAGCCTGGGGGAACTTTTATGTAAAATCAGGAAACTTGCAAAAAATAAAAAATAAAAAAATAAACCAAGGAAAGAAAGAAAGCTTGGAAAATTAAAAGCCATTGTGAGATTTCTCTCCAACCTGAAGAGCCCTCTTCAGTTCTGGTACTAGCCAGAGATATATTCAGGACAACCCAATCATTTAAAAATTGTAGGTGCTAGGCCCACAACAGAGGAGGTGAAGGTAGAGCTCACTTGGCAAGAACAGCTTCTTCTCAAAAAACGGTAAAGCAAGGCAATATACTTTTGCACTGATTTCTAGAACTGGATATCATTAAGATATTGCGTATGCATGGCATCTTGTCTACTATGTATTCAGAAACAATGTATTGAATACCTAGTTTATACTAGCCACTGGACAAGAGGTAGAGAGAAAATTATGATTAAAGAAACAGAGAAGAGAAAACTATGCTGATCTTAAATGAAAAGGGAATGAAGAAGAAAAAGTGAATTAGGGGTAGGCTTCTTTATGACCAAAAAAGTTTAAATTCCTGAGTGAGAAATATAGCTATGCTGCTTTCTTGCTGACATACATGACAAGAAGTGGTGGTGGTGGTGGTGTGCGTGTGTGGTGGTGTGGTGAGTGGGTGTGGGTGTGGGTGTGGTGGTGTGGTGAGTGGGTGTGGGTGTGGTGGTGTGGTGAGTGGGTGTGGGTGTGGTGGTGTGTGTGGTGCTGGTGGGTTCTGGAGAAGACAAGGGAGCATAAGGAGACTACCTCAATTTCTGCCCAATAGAAGTGGGAGGACGGAATCACTGATGTTCCAGGAACTAAGAAAGGAAAAATGTAAATTATTTTTACGCATGTGGTTTGCACAACATCCTCCAACAGAAGACTCCCACTTGGGTCCTAAAGTTGGAAAAATCTAGGGAACATGAAGAAGCGAAACACAGCAACAAGACTTGACTTGACATGGTACACCAGGGCCAGCACTAGCAGACCAAGTCCTAAAAGGGAGCCTTGTGAGAGAGTCTCAGGTTCTTTACTCATGGGCATCTGTGAATCCGGAAGGAATGTCATTCGCCTAAACTATAGAGGTGAATGCCTTAGATGCAGGCAGAATAGCAGAGCTCTTTTAATAGGGGTAACTTGACAAGTCCCTGTGAGTAACTTCTTTGTCCCAAACAGCATTTCCTATGTGGACTGAAATTCGTTTTGTTTCAAAATTTCAAATCCAGCTTTGAGCATTTCACCACAGTCATCGAAGTAGTATTACGAGTAATGTGAACTGAAGCACCTAAAGTCAGATTTCTTGCTCACTCTGACCTACCTTCAGCACGGTTGCTGACATTACTCCAGCGTAAATTTATCTATAATTGCTTCAAATGACATTTACTGAGTAAGTATTCGTGTAGCAGCTAGAAGACCAGGAACTTACATGCATTTTTCTACATGTACCATTAGTCTTCACAATGCCCTATGAGGTATGAGGCAGACAGCATCGTACAAATGAGGAAACTGATGTAAACATGTAACTTTCAGGACCAAAACTAATAATCAAAGGAGCTGAAATGAATACCTACACTTAATAGCCCCTCATTTGACGCTGCTATGCTAGTGTATCTATACAAGACTAAATACTAGGTAAGAACAGTACTTACGGACTAGAAAAAGATGCAAAAAACTGTTTTATGCTATTAGTTATTATTTTAGACAAGTCAAGTCTTCAAAAATAGTTGAAGCATAACCCACTGAAGTGATATATTCATTGGTGAGACTTGACTTCTAGAAGCTCACAGACTTAAGGCTTACTTACACTGCCCCTTTCAAGGGATCCACGCTGCTTTCCAAACACTCACTGGCACAAAAGGCCCATCACAGTACCTCCCCTTCTGCCTCTGGTCTCATCTGTCCACATTCTGAGCTGGTTAGTAGTTTTCAGACAAGCAAGACATTTCACATCTTCATTAACTTACAGTGCACTGTTCCATCAGTCTGGAAAAGACCCTTCCCTGCCTCTGTTTCTCCAGATTCAATATCCAACTCATATCTTTCTGGAATCCTCCACTCCCTGCTGGGGGAGACCCTATTTCCCTCTGCTCCCGCTGAATCTTGTACACACCTGAATTGCCACACTGTACTGAAACTGTGTATCTGCCTCCTCCACTGCTCCATAAGCTTCCTTTAAAGAATATTTCTTTTCTTTTATTTTCAGTGAGAAAGACATACAAAGGGGAAAAACAGAACACTGCTCAGCTTTGGCTTATGGTGATACTGGGGATTGAACCTGAAAGCCTGGAGCCTCAGGCATCAAAGTCATTTGCATGGCCATTATGCTGTCTCCTGGGCACTCCATAAACTTGTTGATGACAGAACAAGTTGATGGCAGAACATCTTACCTTACGTCCCACACAACGGACATACACGGAGGGACACACATGGAGTGAACCAATTAATGAAAATACTATAGTCAATGCCCTTGTGACTGTTTAACAGTTGAATGGAAGAGAGTGAGGGAGATAGAGTGATGGTTATGCAAAAGACTGTCATGCCTGAGGCATCAAAGGGCCCAGGTTCAATCCCTAGCTCTACTATAAGCCAGAGCTAAGCAGTGCCCTGGTTAAAAATAATAATAACAATAAGTAGAACAGTGAAGATGCTGCTATTGTATCTAACACAAGTTGTATCAAAGAAGAACTAAATTTACAACCACTTTATTCACTGTGTTCCCGGCTTTCATTACCAACTCAATATTTACTGCACACCTACTCTTGGCACAGACAGGGATACCGGGATGAACTGGGGGTGGTCCAGGCCTTTAAAGAATGCTGAGTGGGTAGGTCAAATTTGTACGTCTCACACTGATAAATACGTGGAAGAAAAAAACAAAAGCATGAAAGGAAAAGAGAAAGCAGTCCTGCCCGCCCCCCACACACACACACCAGGGGTATAACAGGTATAACTGCTCCCATAGCTTTTTTCTCTCTCTAACACAAAGTGAGAAAGAGGTGGAGGAGAGAGACAGAGAGGGTGGGACACCTGCGGCACTGCTCCATCCCTGCAGGTGGGGACAGTCTTTTCTTTTTAATCTACCTGCAGTGATTTCACTGGGGATTATTTATTTATTTTAATGACGAAGAAGCGGAGATACTGTTACACAGAGAGAAGCCAGAGCACTGCTCAGCTCTGGCATGTTGATCTGGAGATTGAACCTGAGACAGCAAAGCTTCAGGCATCAAAGTCTCTGCATAACCATTCTGCTGTCTCCCCAGGCCCAACCGCCACTAATCCTAACTAGGGAAATGGAAAGATTTCACGGTAGGGTTAATTGGGTCTCCCTGGAAAAGTTTTTACTATGTTCTTTTGGTTTTAAAGGTGGGCATATATTCTTTCTTAAAAATCAAAAGCTGCATGAAAGAGAAAGATCACAAACTACTAAATGTTTATATCCCTACTTCAAAATGTCTTTACTCTGTCAACTTGACTTCAACAGACAGATGACCTCACCAATGTAACCTGGAACACCACCTCCCCAGACCCCTACCCCACTAGGGAAAGATAGAAACAGGCTGGGAGTATGGATCGACCTGCCAATGCCTATGTATTCCACCTTCTGCATCCCATAATGAACCTGGGTCCATGCTCCCAGAATGATAAAGAACAGGAAAGCCTCCAGTGGAGGGGATGGGACATAGAACTCTGGTGGTGGGAACTGTGTGGAATTGTACCCTTCTTATCCTAAGATCTTGTCTATCATTATTAAATCAAGTAAAATAAATGTCTTTACTCATAAAAGTGAGAACACATTATCATTTCTTTTCAGTAAGCAACTTTTTTGCAGGTAACAATGCATTACAAACATCATTCTATATTATCTATTGTAGTTCAACAACTGGCTTTTGACTTTTGGATTTATTTAAACAGATGCAGATCAATAGGTGTTAAAAAAAAAGTGCATACCATAAAATCTTATTTCTTTTCCATCCCTTCTCCCCCATTACTTTTTAGTTTAAATTAGGATAGACCACTGTTGCCAGCTGCTTGTGATTTTCCCACAAATATTCATAATCACATGACGAGTACATAGATACCATTTCTCTCTTTAATACAAGAAAGCAAGGGCTGGGCACCTGACTGAAAGCACATCTTACAATATGCAAGGACCTGCGTTCAAGCTCCTGGTCCCCACTTGCAAGGATGAAGCTTTGTAAGTGGTGAAGCAATGTTGCAGGTGTCTCTCTCCCTCTCTGTCTGGTCCTTCCCCTTCAATTGATCTCTCTCTTAGTTAAATTAAATATATATATTTTTAAAAAGTAAGAGAGCAGTTCAAGGACTCAGAAGACAGCATATACAGCAGATTTTCATTCCTGAGGCTCTGTGGTCCCAGGTTCAGTCCCCAGCACCACCATAAGCCAGAGCTGAGCAGATGACCTCACCAATGGAACCTCCCCAGATTCCTGCCCTACCTGTGAAGGACAGAAAAAGGCTGGGAGTATTGCTCTGGTATTTCTGTGTCTGTCCCTATCTCTCTAATTAATATAAAATAAATTAATTTAAAAGAAAGTGAAAGTAGTTTACACACAGTTTTATACCTTGTTTTTTCTCTCCCCAACGAGTTCCTCTTAAAGAATTCAGTGTTTCTGGAAGTAGTGCAGTGGGTTGAGCGCAGGTGGCACAAAGCTCAAGGATCACCATTAAGGGTCCAGGTTTGAGCCCCCATCTCCCCACCTGCAGGGGTGTCCTTCACAGGCGGTGAAGCAGGTCTGCAGGTGTCTGTCTTTCTCTCCCCCTCTCTGTCTTCTCCTCCTCTCTCCATTTCTCTCTGTCCTATTCAATAACAATGACATCAATAACAACAATAATTACAACAAGGGCAACAAAAGGGAATAAATAAATATTTAAAAAAAGAATTCAGTGTTTCTTTGTATGGCTATAAAGCAATTCACTGTTTATTCAGTTCCTTTTGATGAACATTAAGAATATTTCCAACTTTTTGCTATTAACAGTATTGGCAGGTATATCTTTAAATATTGAATATGATCATGTAAGTCATTATTTTCCTAAAAAAAATACAATTTGAAAAAAAAATGTTGTATGGCCATCCTAACACACACATACACACACATACCAATCTGTAGCTATTTCTATAGAAAAGTGGAGTTTTAAGGTCAAATGATAAGTGTGTTTTTTTTTTAATTTGACAGATAATAACACAGTGTCCTCCATTCAGGTGGTCCAAACATCAACTCTTTCAACGACAAATAAAAATCTGCAAGTGTCCCATTCTCCTCCCACTTTCACATACACCTTACAGACAGGTGAGGTCAATGGAAAGTGGGAATATGAATAAAAACAACGTGTGTCATATCCAGGCCACAGCAGCTGAGAAAAAAAAAGTGTGCATTTTCCATCCTATCTTTGCTTTTCCACTGGCTGTAAACAAGGCTCCAAGGCCAAAAGGAATGACAGAACCACATGATGCAAGGACCTGAGTTCCTGAATGAACCAACTGTCTAACAGTCAGGAATATCCACTGAAAACTATTACAAGAGGGAAAAATAGATTCCTATTGTAGGAATCTGAGCTGCTGAAACACTAGTGCTTAATATCGAGCTTTACCGTTATAACAGATAACCTTTGTTGTATAAAACACCAGATCCCTAGATAAGAGGATACACTTAGGAAGTGTCCTTAACTACATGTATTTAAAGTATGGCATTGGCTATTAAGAACATATCCTCCAAGTCCTAGATTACCAAGAGTTAGTCCCCTGTTCACATGTGCTTTCTTTCAACAAGGGTTGGGTAGTGGTTTATCAAATGCCTTTAATTATTCTAGGATTTTCTTCCCTTTGATCTACGTATGCAAAATACACAGTAGTATTTCTTAATGCTAAAATAGCCTCACAGTCTTAGGGGGGAAAAATGCTTACTTACTTACAGTATTCCACATGCTGTTGAATTTAAATTATTTACCCAAATAAATAACAGACTGGGAAGTTCTTTAAATATGATTTATAAATTTTAAACATGATTTGTAAATCTCAATTGAGGAAGTATAAAATAAAAGGTAGGGAGTTGGGCGGTAGCGCAGCGGGCTAAGCACACATGGCGCCAAGCGCAAGGACCGACGATGTAAGGATCCGGGTTCAAGGCCCCGGCTCCCCACCTGCAGGGAAGTTGCTTCACAAGCAATCTTTCTTTCTCTTTCTGTCTTCCCCTCCTCTTTCCATTTCTCTCTGCCCTCCGTCCTATCCGACGACGACATCAATAACAATAACAATAATAACTACAACAATAAAACAACAAGGGCAACCAAAGGAAATAAT